>NC_092120.1:19431369-19566369 GCF_045679555.1 Salvelinus alpinus
GTGTGCCAAGCTTGTTGCGTCATACGCAAGAAGACTCAAGGCTGTAATCGCTGCCAATGGTGCTTCAACAAAGTACTGAGTAAAGAGTCTGAATACTTACATAAATGTGATATTTCAGTAAAAAAATATGATTTATACATTTTCTACAATTTCTAAAAACCTGTTTTTGCTTTGTAATTATGGGGTTTTGTGTGTAGATTGATGAGGGGGAAAAAAGCTATTTAATCTATTTTAGATTAAGGCTGTAACGTAACAAAATGGGGAAAAAGTTATTTCAGCCTATCGTATATCTCACACAGTTCTGGAACCACAGAGCTCCAGTCACAACACACATAGGTCTAGTATTCATATATTTATAGAAATACAGCCCCATCTAGGCCTATACAGTGTTCTCATCGCCATGGTGATACAACGGAGCAATGTTTTTGTTGCAATGTCTTTTTTGGTCCTCAGCTAACAGTTTGGTACATTGCACAGACATGGATGGACCGCACTGTATTGAAAGCCATGGAAGCACGAACCTGTGTCTGTGTGATTCACAATATATCTTACGAAGTCAGTGCTTGTCCAATTTAGACTTGAACTTTTCTACATACAGTATAACATAGAAGTTGAGTTGTGGTGGTTGACTCATATTTAAGTCTGTTCTATAGTTTAGTTCACCTCTTTAACCAATGTCACTGAAAAGTTTTTTTTTTAAATTCACAGTGGGTTTTTTAACCACTCAGTGGTTTCTGAATGAGTACAGCATGAGTACAGCATGATCTAGGGTGCGGAGAGGAGTTCAACACAACAGGAAGTAAAGGAAGCTGAGCAGACCCAGAGCTCTGAGGGGTGGCAGCCAGGTAAAGAAACCAGGGCCGTATTAAGTGCTGAACCTTATGTTGCAGATAGACATTTAACCAGGAAAAGCCCATTGAGACCCAGAGTCTCTTTTTCAAGGGAGACCTGGCCAAGAAAGCAGCAACAATTATTACATTACATAATTAAAACATACAACAATACAATACAACATGATCCAGCCTAAAAAAAGCATTTACACTCCTCTGTAACAGAGTCTCCCGTCAATATTTTAAATTCGTTCAGTGGCACTAACATATCTAGATGAAGCATGGATTGTAGATTATTCCATGAGTCTGGTGCACAAAAAGAGAAGGCAGTCTTGCCTAATACTGTGAATGTTCTGGGGACTTTTAGTAGCAACCACCTAACATGGTATGGTAACTGCTGGTGGTGAAGGAGACCAGACTACAGAGGTAAAGAGGGAGTTTACCTGCTGGTGGTGAAGGAGACCAGACTACAGAGGTAAAGAGGGAGTTTACCCAGAAGGGCTTTGTAGATGAACACATACAAATGTATCTTTCTGCGCATATAAAGTGAGGTCCAACCTACCACTTGGTACAATGTGCAATGGTGGGTAAGTGACTTGGCATTTGTAATAAAGTGCAAGGATGCATGATTAACAGAGTCCAGTCTCTAAGACAGAGGAGGTTGCATGCATATACAACAAGTCACCATAATCAATTACAGAGAGAAAAGTGGCCTGAACAAGCTTCTTTCTAGCCATAAGCGGGAAGCAAGCCTTATTACGAAAATAAAAACCCAATTTCAATTTAAGCTTTGTCACAAGATCATCCACATGAACTTTAAAGGACAACTTGTCATCCAACCAAATACCTAGGTATTTGTAGGATGACACTTTTTTAATGGTTAATCCACCAGATGTGACAATGCTAACCTTCTATGGCAGAGTTCTAGCTCTGGTAAAGGTCTTGAATTGAGTTTTTTGTACATTCAAGACCAGTTTGAGACCACAAAGGGAAGCCTGCAGTGACTGAAAAAGCAGTTAATAGAGCTGCTAAGATTCCCTATTCTGACAGTCATATTCTTTCTACATGATACATTTCTATCTGAACATGCTGTAACAGTACACCCTCCTTAACAGGCAGCCCCAGTACTCAGTAACCCACTAATCCTCACCTTAGGCCTGACTTTCAATATACACGTGAAGTGAAACCTAATCAAATCACATCTTCAAACTGCCATTTCCAACCGTACAAAGCAGCTGCCAAACAACACCGAAGAGTGGTTTCTTTCACGACTTTGATGTTTTTTTCAATGCAGCAGTAAAGTTTTACAGAGCTGTGTTCATGTGATGCCGGGTGGTTTTCAAACAGAACATCTTTAATTATGCATTCACTTATTATGGTGGCCTGTGTTTTGCAGAGACCTCTGTGGCCAGGAGAAACGTCCAGATGAACTTTGACCTGGTGCTCCAGAACATCCAGCAGTTGAACATCCTGGCTGGGGAGGGAGAGTCCTTCGTCAGGGTCACGTCCAGAGGGGCACAGCTGGCCCAGCAGCACCTCATTCCACTAAGACTCTAGAGCAATGGCATCTTCATGTTCAATGGGCCCTTCCGCTCTTACCAGGAAGCCAGCACACAGGTACAGACAGAGACTGTATAGGGAATACTCGCTACACTCTGACTGGCTAGTCAGTACATAGTCTCAGCACCCAGAACCAAATCAGCTACTGTTAAGGCTATTACGAGAGAGTACAACATACCTAGACCAGGCCCTGAAACAGACTAGATAGTTGAACCAGACATGGCTTTAGATACATTTTCACTGAACATTCTTTGATTTCAATGTTTCCATATATTGTCTCTCTCTCAGATTGTAGCAGACAGAATAACTAAGTACAGAAAGCTCCGTTTGGATCTCAGTCCAGTGTGTCTGACACCCTGCCGCTCGTGACTTTACAGCAGTGCATGCAAGACCTGATGGACGGATACTTCCCTTCTGAGCTACAGGACAGGTTTGCAGATGGGGTGCCCTTTCAGGTGTGTGTGTGTGTGTGTGTGTGCTTTGTGTGCACGCGTGAATTTCAAATGTGCTTACGGTAGGAAAACTGACTACATGGACAATGTATTTCCTGTTTGTTATGTGGTGAGTAGTGGCACGTCGTCTTTTGGTGTACACAGGTTCACGACAGGAGAGAGGAGGAGTTCCAAGAGAGTCGACCGTGGGCGGAGTTCCCTGGGATGGGGCAGGCTGTGGTTGGATGCACAGAGGGGGAGAAATCAACAGACAGCCTAGAACACGCGTACTGTGCCGTCTCCCAGATACCCGGTCGGTCCCCTCTGTATCGCTTCAATTTGTTCCCAAAAACACTTTACACTCTAGTTGAACCAACTGCAGGGGTGGAATCTCAATTGTATTTTTTGGGATTCCTCGAGTCCTCTCTCCTCGCCTCCTCCTGAACATGCATGAGATGGGAAGAAACCTTGGATCTTCTTTGAGGAGGCGAGGAGAGAGGACACAAGGAATCAATGAATTAATTGGATTTCATACTTGAAGTTGGTTGAACTATATGTCACTTGAGATTCACCCCAAGCCTATTTTGCTCTGACTTGAACATTGAGTTCGCCACAGGCAGAACACTGACAATGGACCAATTGCTGAACAGGCTGCCCAAGGTGTTGGTGAAGGCTGGTAGAGTGATTGACATCAGGGACTCAGTGAAAGCCAGTCTGCAGGTGAGACTGAGATCTGTTGCATGTTTCTGCTTATACCTGTAGATGATGAACGCGTGTATACTATATGTTAGTACATGCCTGTGTCTTGTGTTTAGGGCTCTTCTGATGCTCCATCAGCCATGCGGTGACCCTCATAGACACACCAGTGCTACAGGCCTTGAAAGAGAGGTATGCAGGTGTCTAGAACTATGCACAATACTTTCACTTCCACCACTAGGGGGCCTTGTGGGACCTTGTGACAGAGGAGACCCTGGAAGAGGGACACACATTTGCTAATGTGGGTTATGAACCTGTTGTCTCCTACTGTAACTCAGGTTGGAGTTGCATGAGACTGATCCCCCTAACACGGCCCGTGATGTCACCACACTGAGGGTGAAGTCAGAGGAGGGTGAGCACACCAACATCATGAAAATGCACTTCTCAGAGACCATAGGTCACCTGCACCAGTATCTGGACAAGCACAGGTGGGTTGGGAGCCATTACCACAAAATGCTGTGCAGAGTATTTTGCCCAGGAAGTCCATCAGGTTCACAGTACTTCATCTTAGTCACAGTGACTTTTGGGTCATGTTAATCTCGGACACCCAGAACTAAAATCTTGCATACCGCAAAAATGGAAGAGGCAAATGGAAAAGGGAGAAGGCAAGGAACTTGTCTGTCGACCCTGCATTAAAAACCAAAATAGGTTCAAGAAAATTGTGATAAATAAAAAAAGTACACCAGTTTCATTTAAGGACCAAAAAATGGACAGCTGTGCCATACAGATTGCAAAATAGTTGCGAAGAGATTTTCAATGTACCTGGCACATGGTTTATGAACTGATACACAAAACGACACCAGACTCAAAACTTAATAGTTTTTTCAATTTAAATTATACAAAATTCTTGCAACCAATAGAATAGTATATACAGTGCATTCTGAAAGTATTCAGACCCCTTGACTTTCTCCACATATTGTTACATTACAGCCTTATTCTAAAATGGAATAATAAATAATATGTACACACAATACCCCCATAATGACAAAGCAAAAATAGGTTTTTCTAAAGTTTTGCAAATGTTTTAAAAATATAAGTATTCAGACCCTTTGCTATAAGACTCAAAGTTGAGCTGAGGTGCATCTTGTTTCCATTGATCACCCTTGAGATGTTACTACAACTTGATTGGGCATGATTTGGAAAGGCACACACCTGTCTATATAAGGTCCCACAGTTGACAGTGTATGTCAGAGCAAAAACCAAGCCATGAGGTGGAAGGAATTGTCCGTAGAGCTCCGAGAAAGGATTGTGTCGATGCACAGATCTGGGGAAGGGTACCAAAACATTTCTGCAGCATTGAAGGTCCCCAAGAACAAAGTGGACTCCATCATTCTTAAATGGAAGAAGTTTGGAACCACCAAGACTCTTCCTAGAGCTGGCCGCTTGGCCAAACTGAGCAATTGTGGGAGAAGGGCCTTGGTCAGGGAGGTGACCAAGAACCCGATGGTCACTGAAGGAGCTCCAGATATCCTCTGTGGAGATGGGAGAATCTTCCATAAGGACAACCATCTCTGCAGCACTCCACCTATCAGGCCTTTATGGTAGAGTGGCCAGACGGAAGCCACTCCTCAGTAGAAGGCACATGACAGCCCGCTTGGAGTTCGCCAAAAGGCACGTAAAGACTACATGAGAAACAAGATTCTTTGGTCTGATGAAACCAAGATTCAACTCTTTGGCATGAATGCCAAGCATCATGTCTGGATGAAACCTGGCACCATCCCTACGGTGAAGCATGCTGGTGGCAGCATCATGCTGTGGGGATGTTTTTCAGCGGCAGGGACTGGGAGACTAGTCAGGATTGAGGGAAAGATGAACAAAGCAAAGTACAGAGAGATCCTTGATGAAAACCTGCTCCAGAGCGCTCAGGACCTCAGACTGGGGCGAAGGTTCACCCTCCAACAGGAAAACAACCCTAAGCACACAGCCAAGACAACGCCGGAGTGGCTTCGGGACAAATCTCTGAATGTCCTTGAGTGCCCAGTCAGAGCCCGGACTTAAACCCGATCGAACATCTCTGGAGAGACCTGAAAATAGCTGTGCAGCAACGCTCCCTATCCAACCTGACAGGATCTGCAGAGAAGAATAGGAGAAACTCCCCAAATACAGGTGTGCCGTCATACCCAAGAAGACGCAAGAATGTAATTGCTGCCAAAGGTGCTTCAACAAAGTACTGAGTAAAGGGTCTGAATACTTATGTAAATGTAACATGTTTATTTTTCATAAATTAGCAAACATTTCGAAACCTGTTTTTGCTTTGTCATTATGGGGTATTGCGTTTAGATTAATGAGGGGGAAAAAACTATTAAATAAATTTTAGAATAAGGCTGTAACCTAACAAAATGTGGAAAAAGGTCTAGGGGTCCGAAGCCACTGTATATGATGGATACAACCATCCCAGCTCTTCAGATTTTGCTGCGAAGAGACAGAATCATTACATAATTTGTTTTGGTACTGTCCATATGTAGCTTGTTTTTGGTCGCAGGTTCAGGAATTTACCTGGTGTTAACTCTGCAAATAGCACTACTGGGTGATCTGAAAAGTCATTGACAATCGATCAATTGTATAAAATACTGTATATAAATATCTTAGCAAAAATGTTTCTCTTTGATTTACAATCTGTAGAAACTATGAGAATAGAAAGGTTCAGTAATTGTTTGAAACGTCACAGCACAATTGAAAAATATATGGCAAATAGAAATCAAAACTAGATGGTGTTCAAATATTTATATTGGGAGGGGTTGAGGGTAGCTGAATGGTGGGACTAGAAATAACAAAAAAACAAGAAAACTCATGTAAAATATACTGTGTCCATAAAATGTATATACAGTAGGTTCAGAAATTTTGTGAAACATAACAGCACAGTTGAAAATATACAGTACCAGTCAAAAGTTTGGACACACCTACAGTTGAAGTTGAAAGTTTACATGCACCTCATCCAAATACATTTAAACTCAGTTTTCACAATTTCTGACATTTTATCCTAGTAAAAATCCCCTGTTTTAGGTCAGTTAGGATCACCACTTTATTTTAAGGAATGTGAAATGTCAGAATAATAGTAGAGATAATAGTAGAGAGAATTATTTATTTCAGCTTTTATTTATTTCATCACATTCCCAGTGGGTCAGAAGTTTACATACACTCAATTAGTATTGCCTTTAAATTGTTTAACTCAATTAGTATTGCCTTTAAATTGTTTAACTTGGGTCAAATGGTTCGGGTAGCCTTCCACAAGCTTCCCACAAAAACTTGGGGGAATTTTGGCCCATTCCTCCTGACAGAGTGTAACTGAGTCAGGTTTGTAGGCCTCCTTGCTCACACACACTTTTTCAGTTCTGCCCACACATTTTCTATAGGGTTGAGATCAGGGCTTTGTGATGGCCACTCTAATACCTTGACTTTGTTGTCCTTAAGCCATTTTGCCACAACTTTGGAAGAATGCTTGGGGTCATTGTCCATTTGGAAGAGCCATTTGCGACCAAGCTTTAACTTCCTGACTGATGTCTTGAGATGTTGCTTCAATATATCCACATAATTTCCCTCCCTCATAATGCCATCTATTTTGTGAAGTGCACCAGTCTCTTCTGCAGCAAAGCACTCCCACGACATGATGCTGCCACGCCTGTGCTTCACGGTTGGGATGGTGTTCTTCGGCTTGCAAGCTTCCCCCTTTTTCCTCCAAACATAACAATTGTCATTATGGCCAAACAGTTCTATTTTTGTTTCATCAGACCAGAGGACATTTCTCCAAAAAGTACGATATTTGTCCCCATGTGCAGTTGCAAATCGTAGTCTGGCTTTTTTTATGGAGGTTTTGGAGCAGTGGCTTCTTCCTTGCTGAGCGGCCTTTCAGGTTATGTTGATATAGGACTCGTTTTTACTGTGGATATAGATATAATTGTACCTGTTTCCTCCAGCATCTTCACAAGGTCCTTTGCTGTTGTTCTAGGATTGATTTGCACTTTTCACACCAAAGTACGTTCATCTCTAGGAGACAGAATGCATCTCCTTCCTGAGAGGTATGACGGCTGCGTAGTCCCATGGGGTTTATACTCGCATACTATTATTTGTACAGATGAACGTGTTACCTTCAGGCATTTGGAGATTGCTCCCAAGGATGAACCAGACTTGTGGAGGTCTACATTTGTTTCTGAGGTCTGGGCTGATTTCTTTTGATTTTCCCACGATGTCAAGCAAAGAGGCACTGAGTTTGAAGGTAGGCCTTGAAATACATCCACATGTACACCTCCAATTGACTCAAATTATGTCATTAAGATTATCAGAAGCTTCTAAAGCCATGACATTTTCTGGAATTTTCCAAGCTGTTTAAAGGCACAGTCAACTTAGTTTATGTAAACTTCTGACCCACTGGAATTGTGATACAGTGAATTATAAGTGAAATAATCTGTCCGTAAACAATTGTTGGTAAAATTACTTGTGCCATGCACAAAGTAGATGTCCTAACCGACTTGCCAAAACTATAGTTTGTTAACAAGAAATGTTGAAAAACGAGTTTTAATGACTCCAACCTAAGTGTATGTAAACTTCCGACTTCAACTGTGTGTATATATATATATATATATATATATAATTTATATATTTTAAGGATAACATATACAGTACCAGTCAAATGTTGACATGGGTTTTTCTATATTTGTACTATTTACTACATTGTAGAATAATAGTGAAGACATCAAAACTATGAAATAACACATGGAATCATGTAGTAACAAAAACATGTTCAACAAATAAAAATATATTGTAGGTTCTTCAAAGTAGCCACACTTTCCCTTGATGACATCTTTGCACACTCTTGGCATTCTCTAAACCAGCTTGAGGCAGTCACCTGGAATGCATTTCAATTAACAGGTGTGCCTTGTTAAAAGTTACTTTGTGGAATTTCTTTCGTAATGCGTTTGAGCCAATCAGTTGTGTTGTGACAAGGTAGGGGGGTATACAGAAGATAGCCCTATTTGTTAAAAGACCAAGTCCATATTATGGAAAAAGCTCAAATGAGCAAAGAGAAATGACATTCCATCATTACTTTAAGACATTTCATATTGACAGTCAGTCAATATATACAATTAAAGAACTTTGAACATTTCTTGAAGTGCAGTCGCAAAAACCATCAAGCGCTATGATGAAACTGGCTCTCATGAGGGCCGCCACAGGAAACGAAGTCCCAGCGTTACCTCTGCTGCAGAGATTAAGTTCATTAGAGTTACCAGCCTCAGAAATTGCAGCCCAAATAAATGCTTCAGAGTTCAAGTAAGAGACACATCTCATCAACTGTTCAGAGGATCAGGCCATGGTCAAATTGATTCAAAGAAACCACTACAAAAAGGACACCAATAATAAGAAGAGATTTGCTTGGGCCAAGAAACACAAGCAATGGACATTACACCAGTGGAAATCATGAGTCCAAATTTGAGATTTTTGGTTTAACCGCCGTGTCTTTGTGAGACAGGTGAACGGATAATCTCCGCATGTGTGGTTACCACCGTGAAGCACGGAGGAGGTGGTGTGATGGTGTGGGGATGCTTTGCTGGTGACATTGTCAGTGATTTATTTAGAATTCAAGGCACACAACCAGCATAGCTACCAGAGCATTCTGCAGCTATACGCCATCCATTCTGGTTCGCGCTTAGTGGGACTATCTTTTGTTTTTCAACTGGACAATGACCCAACACACCTCCAGGCTGTGTAAGGGATTTATGACCAAGGAGGAGAGTGATAGAGTGCTGCATCAGATGACCTGGCCTCCACAATCCCCTGACCTCAACCCAATTGAGATGGTTTGGGATGAGTTGGACCGCAGAGGGAAGGAAAAGCAGATCAACAAGTGCTTAGCATTTGTGGTTACTTCTTCAATACTGTTGGAAAAGTATTCCAGGTGACGCTGGTTGAGAGAATGCCAAGTGTGTGCAATGCTGTAATCAACGCAAAAGGGTACTTTGAAGAATATTAAATATATTTTGATTTGTTTAACATCATTACATGAATCCATATGTGATTTCATAGTTGATGTCTTCACTATTATTCTGCAATGTAAAAAAAATAGTAAAAATAAAGAAACCCTTGAATGAGTAAGTGTCCAAACTTTCGACTGGTAATATGTGTGTATATATATATATATATATATAAGTAAATGCAGACAATTACATTGATTGTGGCTTCTATTTGCAATATTAAAGCTGATCCACCTCCTACATTGAAAAAATGTAATTCTCGGGGGAGGAGACGTGCTAGAAAATGTACCAACGAGGCTAGTGAAGTATCCACTCCTCTAAATGGGGAATTGCGATTTGTCCAAATGATCAGTGACAATCTGCATACCAGAACTAAGTCGCATCCCAGTCGGTTTGACATGTTATGAAAGCCCAGTCCTGTGCCATCAACTCTCTCCCCCCTCACAATTTCAGATGGACAGATGCCCCAGCATATGACATCAGTGCGTTCCCACAGCGCTGGTACAGTGAGGACTCAGACACTCCTCTCCTGTGGGCTCACTCCCAATGCTGCTCTGAACTAAGCCAGGCCCACCTCAATGACAGAACAACAATCACCCTGTCACTCTCCTCGTGGTTATGAAATACTGTATTTACTTTCATAAGCATGTATATTCAGATCTGATAGGGATGTCACACTAGGGGGTGCCAACACTTACATACAGAACTATCCTTTTCAGGATCATGACATGGGAAAAATCCTAATTTCCATAGGAATACTTGCATAATTATTGATGCGGATGCAGATAATTCACCTGAACCATGACTGCTTACAAAGGTAGAGTTAACGAAATAACGGTGCACGAGCAGCACCGCAGATATTGCAATGAGCAAGATGCAAGACGGCAGGGGGGGGTACCCTAGTGGTTAGAGCGTTGGACCGAAAGGTTGCAAGTTCGAATCCCCGAGCTGACAAGGTACAAATCTGTCGTTCTGCCCCTGAACAAGGCAGTTAACCCACTGTTCCTAGGCCGTCATTGAAAATAAGAATTTGTTCTTAACTGACTTGCCTAGTTAAATAAAGGTAAATAATAAAATAGACTTCGCTCTCAGTCACACAGTATCTGCACATGGGCATGGGTTTGCTTCTCTCTCTTATGTGGTAGCCAAGGGATCAAAACAGCAGAGATCTTATGTGGTAGCCAAGGGATCAAAACAGCAGAGATCTTATGTGGTAGCTAAGGGATCAAAACAGCAGAGATCTTATGTGGTAGCTAAGGGATCAAAACAGCAGATATCTTATGTGGTAGCCGAGGGATCAAAACAGCAGAGATCTTATGTGGTAGCCGAGGGATCAAAACAGCAGAGATCTTATGTGGTAGCCAAGGGATCAAAACAGCAGAGATCTTATGTGGTAGCCGAGGGATCAAAACAGCAGAGATCTTATGTGGTAGCCAAGGGATCAAAACAGCAGAGATCTTATATGGTAGCTAAGGGATCAAAACAGCAGAGATCTTATGTGGTAGCTAAGGGATCAAAACAGCAGATATCTTATGTGGTAGCTAAGGGATCAAAACAGCAGAGATCTTATGTGGTAGCTAAGGGATCAAAACAGCAGATATCTTATGTGGTAGCTAAGGGATCAAAACAGCAGAGATCTTATGTGGTAGCTAAGGGATCAAAACAGCAGAGATCTTATATGGTAGCTAAGGGATCAAAACAGCAGAGATCTTATATGGTAGCTAAGGGATCAAAACAGCAGAGATCTTATGTGGTAGCCAAGGGATCAAAACAGCAGAGATCTTATGTGGTAGCCAAGGGATCAAAACAGCAGAGATCTTATGTGGTAGCTAAGGGATCAAAACAGCAGAGATCTTATGTGGTAGCTAAGGGATCAAAACAGCAGAGATCTTATATGGTAGCTAAGGGATCAAAACAGCAGAGATCTTATGTGGTAGCCAAGGGATCAAAACAGCAGAGATCTTATGTGGTAGCCAAGGGATCAAAACAGCAGAGATCTTATGTGGTAGCCAAGGGATCAAAACAGCAGAGATCTTATATGGTAGCTAAGGGATCAAAACAGCAGAGATCTTATGTGGTAGCCAAGGGATCAAAACAGCAGAGATCTTATGTGGTAGCTAAGGGATCAAAACAGCAGAGATCTTATGTGGTAGCTAAGGGATCAAAACAGCAGAGATCTTATATGGTAGCTAAGGGATCAAAACAGCAGAGATCTTATGTGGTAGCCAAGGGATCAAAACAGCAGAGATCTTATGTGGTAGCCAAGGGATCAAAACAGCAGAGATCTTATGTGGTAGCCAAGGGATCAAAACAGCAGAGATCTTATATGGTAGCTAAGGGATCAAAACAGCAGAGATCTTATGTGGTAGCCAAGGGATCAAAACAGCAGAGATCTTATGTGGTAGCTAAGGGATCAAAACAGCAGAGATCTTATGTGGTAGCTAAGGGATCAAAACAGCAGAGATCTTATATGGTAGCTAAGGGATCAAAACAGCAGAGATCTTATGTGGTAGCCAAGGGATCAAAACAGCAGAGATCTTATGTGGTAGCCAAGGGATCAAAACAGCAGAGATCTTATGTGGTAGCTAAGGGATCAAAACAGCAGAGATCTTATATGGTAGCTAAGGGATCAAAACAGCAGATATCTTATGTGGTAGCTAAGGGATCAAAACAGCAGAGATCTTATGTGGTAGCCAAGGGATCAAAACAGCAGAGATCTTATGTGGTAGCCGAGGGATCAAAACAGCAGAGATCTTATGTGGTAGCCAAGGGATCAAAACAGCAGAGATCTTATATGGTAGCTAAGGGATCAAAACAGCAGAGATCTTATGTGGTAGCCAAGGGATCAAAACAGCAGAGATCTTATGTGGTAGCTAAGGGATCAAAACAGCAGAGATCTTATATGGTAGCCAAGGGATCAAAACAGCAGAGACGTTTAGCCTGGCGCTCCAATGATCTTAGTTGTTGCAGAAAATTGACCCACTGCATCTACGTTACATTGCTGGAAAGATTTTAAAACAAAGTAAATTACAATTCAACATGTGGAGATCTCCAAGCCAACTTATTGAAAACAAACTTTATTTCAGTAAATACAATTAAGGATAAATTCAATATAAAAATATGACATAAGGCAAATTGTCTAACTTGGTTATAGTTCAAATGAGAACTCAGTCTCATCTAGACAAGTCTGTCCCAACTTAGTGTCATGATGTTCGTCAACTGAAGGAAAGCATTTGACGTGACATTCCATCAATAAATGAACTCTTTTTGCTCTTCGACCACTGAAACAAACTAGAATAAAGTTAGTGTTCAGTCATGTCGCACATTTTTTTAATGACAAAATACTGACATCCATTAGTTAAAGTTATTCATTTGAAACCAATCATTTCTTGCTATTAGATAGCATTTTGCTAGTACAGATAAGGGCACCAAAGTGAACAGTGTATAAAGGACAAAGTAGGCACAGGGACTCACCTGTTAGGTTACAGTATGTTGCTCTGCAAGACTGAACAGACCCTTACCAACAAACCAGTACCACAAACACTGTTAAAGGAGTGTGTAAAATGGCTTCCCCCATAACTAGCTGTGACAGATGTCTTCTTCTTCGAGGACAACCCATGAAGCAATGTTTAAGGAATGTATTGAGTTGATCGGTCGGCTGAAACTCCAAAATAAGTCAAGTTGAGAGAAAGAAAGCCACTAGCAAATTTGCCTGGGAGTGTATTGGCTTGCATGGTGACGACAGCAAAAGCACAGACAGGCACGATTGGACATCAAAGCAAGCCCACTACCTGAGAGAAATATCTGCTAACATAAAAATAATAATTTACAGACGGGACAGATGGCTCTGAACAATATCTCAGTTATAATGCTGACAGGATGTCTTTTCAGTATTAGCCCTACCACTGTTAAAAGCCACCCACACGCCCGAGTCCAATGCTACAAATATGCCATAAAAAAAAAAAAACTGGGTTAGTAACATTCCCTGTTGAATCACTCAAAAACAGATTTAAATATTTTCAGTTGATTGTCAACCACATCCAACATTACTTCCCCAGAGGGAAGATTTAAATAATAAAATAGTGTTAGATTTAAAAAGACAACACAACCCCATCCATGTGTGTCATAAAAAGAGGGGAGGGCCTCTGACAACACAAAGACACAAATGTATCAGTAAAACACTTATAAAAACAAAAAACACACACTGGTTTGAGAACAGTTCTTTCACCGTAAGCCCTTTGACTGAAATGCATGACCTGATCAAGGATTCCGTCCCCAATGGGCCAACATGAGATTCCAGTTCATACTCAATGGAGTATGGAAGAAGCAAGGCCAACATGGAACCCTTAACCAATTAGCCTGATGGTTCAGTCTGTTTTAGAGACAGGCTAGCAGCTGGGGCTACTGGGTGATGCAGTTCTCTCCCATGTCCTGGGCGTAGCGGTCTGAGACGGTGGTGCGGAGCTCCTCCACGTCACGACGCAGCTGCTGGGCTTCAGTCAACTTCCTCTGGAGGACCTCAGGACTCAGCCAATCATCCACCTGCTCTGCCATGGGCGGGGGAGCTGGGGAGAAGAAGAAACAGTTACTACACACTATGAAAGTGACTTTTTTCCCTTTCTCTTCAGAATGTAGCCTTGTCGTTTTTTTACCTTTTGAATGGTCTTCAACGGGCAAAAATGTAGCGCATATGGTTTCAGCACAAACACATAAGGCCTCTGGCTGAAGTAAATTCATCAACCATAAAAAAAATACACACACACCTTAAATAACCAAACACTTTCAGGAAATTGATGATACAATCATCAAGCCCATTCAAAAGATAAGTGACAGACCTGGAAGTATGACGTAGGGTGACAACGTATTACAACGCTGGAAGTATTCTGTGGCTACAGCACTTAAATTGATCAAACATTCATCTTTTACCATTGCTCAAGCTACAACTGATAAGCGTTTCAGGATTAAGTGAAAAATAACGGCAGACTTTTTAAAAATGCTACTAAACCCTGCAGTGCAGTCATCACTCACATGTAATGCCAAGCAGCAGCGAGAGGTTGGGGTCTCGGCCCTGTGACCGCTGGGTCAGCACGTTGCAGAGGGAGCGCAGGTCACAGAGGCACGAGGCCATCTCCCCGTGGAGACGCTGGGTGAGGCGGGCCCCGGCCGGCCGCAGCGAGGACGACGTCCGGTCCAGGTTCACCCTCTCCGAGTCCTCCAGACGCTCATGGAGGGTCAGGTTCTGCTCCATTAGTTCCTGGTTCTGGGCCGACAGCTGGGAATACGCAGAAAACACACCGTTAGGAATGACAGAAATAGGCAACATATTCAACTCAATGTTTTTCTACACCTAAAATTGTTGGGTGCTGGAGACTCGTCATAGATACTCCATGTAAAATAAAATGGACAATTACAGCGTTCCAAAAGATTCAATACGTATGCAAAAATTCCGTTCCGGAGTTCCAAATTAAGCAGCAGCAGCTGAAAAGATGAGCTCCTACAAATATTGAAATGTAAATGTTTTTTTAGAGTAAAGTACTGTACATCGAAAAAAAATCAAAAGAAAACTGCAAACTGAATAGGAGACCAAACAAGCAGCAAACAAAGAAGAAAGGCTTTTGAAAAAGTAACCATTTTTCATAAAATTATACCGTTTTCTTAGCTAGCTAAGTTGTTTACCTGTTGCTAGGCAGTTGCTAGGGACATTCCTGAAAGAAGCTAGCTAGCTAACAAGGAGTGTCTAGTTGGCAGAAGAGAACAAGGGACAAAGAAGGGACAAAGTGGGACAAAATAAGGACAGAAGAAAAGGGAAAGGGGACATTAAGGTGAAGCAGTCCTCTAAAGACACAAAAGACAATAATACAAGAAACAACACTTCTATTGCCTCTCCCTCTACGATACGCACTTCCGGTTTGGTTTGGAGCGAGTAGTTGCATTCCGCTTTGCTCCACAGGTAGTATTACAGGTAGTATTACATTTCATTTCATTACAGTACAACAGTTTGATTTGTTTGATCTTAGCTGGCTACATAGCCGTCTTTGTATCCAAGATAATTGTGTAGTCTAGAGTAATTGTCGAGGTTACCTAGCCAGCTACACTTTCAAACAAAGTCAACAACGCAGCCACTGCTAGCTAGCCTATTTCACCAGCCAGCAGTACTATATCATTTTAGTCAATAAGATTTTTTGCAACGTAAGCTTAACTTTCTGAACATTCGAGACGTGTAGTCCACTTGTCATTCCAATCTCCTTTGCATTAGCGTAGCCTCTTCTGTAGCCTGTCAACTATGTGTCTGTCTATCCCTGTTCTCTCCTCTCTGCACAGACCATACAAACGCTTCACACCGCGTGGCCGCTGCTACTCTAACCTGGTGGTCCCAGCGCGCACGACCCACGTGGAGTTCCAGGTCTCAGGCAGCCTCTGGAACTGCCGATCTGCGGCCAACAAGGCAGAGTTCATCTCAGCCTATGCTTCCCTCCAGTCCCTCGACTTCTTGGCACTGACGGAAACATGGATTACCACTGATAACACTGCTACTCCTACTGCTCTCTCCTCGTCTGCCCACGTGTTCTCGCACACCCCGAGAGCTTCTGGTCAGCGGGGTGGTGGCACTGGGATCCTCATCTCTCCCAAGTGGACATTCTCTCTTTCTCCCCTGACCCATCTGTCTATCGCCTCCTTTGAATTCCATGCTGTCACAGTTACCAGCCCTTTCAAGCTTAACATCCTTATCATTTATCGCCCTCCAGGTTCCCTTGGAGAGTTCATCAATGAGCTTGACGCCCTGATAAGTTCCTTTCCTGAGGATGGCTCACCTCTCACAGTTCTGGGTGACTTTAACCTCCCCACGTCTACCTTTGACTCATTCCTCTCTGCCTCCTTCTTTCCACTCCTCTCCTCTTTTGACCTCACCCTCTCACCTTCCCCCCCTACTCACAAGGCAGGCAATACGCTTGACCTCATCTTTACTAGATGCTGTTCTTCCACTAATCTCATTGCAACTCCCCTCCAAGTCTCCGACCACTACCTTGTATCCTTTTCCCTCTCGCTCTCATCCAACACTTCCCACACTGCCCCTACTCGGATAGTATCGCGCCGTCCCAACCTTCGCTCTCTCTCCCCCGCTACTCTCTCCTCTTCCATCCTATCATCTCTTCCCTCTGCTCAAACCTTCTCCAACCTATCTCCTGATTCTGCCTCCTCAACCCTCCTCTCCTCCCTTTCTGCATCCTTTGACTCTCTATGTCCCCTATCCTCCAGGCCGGCTCGGTCCTCCCCTCCTGCTCCGTGGCTCGACGACTCATTGCGAGCTCACAGAACAGGGCTCCGGGCAGCCGAGCGGAAATGGAGGAAAACTCGCCTCCCTGCGGACCTGGCATCCTTTCACTCCCTCCTCTCTACATTCTCCTCTTCTGTCTCTGCTGCTAAAGCCAATTTCTACCACTCTAAATTCCAAGCATCTGCCTCTAACCCTAGGAAGCTCTTTGCCACCTTCTCCTCCCTCCTGAATCCTCCTCCCCCTCCTCCCCCCTCCTCCCTCTCTGCTGATGACTTCGTCAACCATTTTGAAAAGAAGGTCGACGACATCCGATCCTCGTTTGCTAAGTCAAACGACACCGCTGGTTCTGCTCACACTGCCCTACCCTGTGCTTTGACCTCTTTCTCCCCTCTCTCTCCAGATGAAATCTCGCGTCTTGTGACGGCCGGCCGCCCAACAACCTGCCCGCTTGACCCTATCCCCTCCTCTCTTCTCCAGACCATTTCCGGAGACCTTCTCCCTTACCTCACCTCGCTCATCAACTCATCCTTGACCGCTGGCTACGTCCCTTCCGTCTTCAAGAGAGCGAGAGTTGCACCCCTTCTGAAAAAACCTACACTCGATCCCTCCGATGTCAACAACTACAGACCAGTATCCCTTCTTTCTTTTCTCTCCAAAACTCTTGAACGTGCCGTCCTTGGCCAGCTCTCCTGCTATCTCTCTCAGAATGACCTTCTTGATCCAAATCAGTCAGGTTTCAAGACTAGTCATTCAACTGAGACTGCTCTTCTCTGTGTCACGGAGGCGCTCCGCACTGCTAAAGCTAACTCTCTCTCCTCTGCTCTCATCCTTCTAGACCTATCGGCTGCCTTTGATACTGTGAACCATCAGATCCTCCTCTCCACCCTCTCCGAGCTGGGCATCTCCGGCGCGGCCCACGCTTGGATTGCGTCCTACCTGACAGGTCGCTCCTACCAGGTGGCGTGGCGAGAATCTGTCTCCGCACCACGTGCTCTCACCACTGGTGTCCCCCAGGGCTCTGTTCTAGGCCCTCTCCTATTCTCGCTATACACCAAGTCACTTGGCTCTGTCATATCCTCACATGGTCTCTCCTATCATTGCTATGCAGACGACACACAATTAATCTTCTCCTTTCCCCCCTCTGATAACCAGGTGGTGAATCGCATCTCTGCATGTCTGGCAGACATATCAGTGTGGATGACGGATCACCACCTCAAGCTGAACCTCGGCAAGACGGAGCTGCTCTTCCTCCCGGGGAAGGACTGCCCGTTCCATGATCTCGCCATCACGGTTGACAACTCCATTGTGTCCTCCTCCCAGAGTGCTAAGAACCTTGGCGTGATCCTGGACAACACCCTGTCGTTCTCAACTAACATCAAGGCGGTGACCCGTTCCTGTAGGTTCATGCTCTACAACATTCGCAGAGTACGACCCTGCCTCACGCAGGAAGCGGCGCAGGTCCTAATCCAGGCACTTGTCATCTCCCGTCTGGATTACTGCAACTCGCTGTTGGCTGGGCTCCCTGCCTGTGCCATTAAACCCCTACAACTCATCCAGAACGCCGCAGCCCGTCTGGTGTTCAACTTTCCCAAGTTCTCTCACGTCACCCCGCTCCTCCGCTCTCTCCACTGGCTTCCAGTTGAAGCTCGCATCCGCTACAAGACCATGGTGCTTGCCTACGGAGCTGTGAGGGGAACGGCACCTCCGTACCTTCAGGCTCTGATCAGGCCCTACACCCAAACAAGGGCACTGCGTTCATCCACCTCTGGCCTGCTCGCCTCCCTACCTCTGAGGAAGTACAGTTCCCGCTCAGCCCAGTCAAAACTGTTCGCTGCTCTGGCACCCCAATGGTGGAACAAACTCCCTCACGACGCCAGGTCAGCGGAGTCAATCACCACCTTCCGGAGACACCTGAAACCCCACCTCTTTAAGGAATACCTAGGATAGGATAAAGTAATCCTTCTAGCCCCCCCCCCCCTTAAAAGAGTTAGATGCACTATTGTAAAGTGGTTGTTCCACTGGATATCATAAGGTGAATGCACCAATTTGTAAGTCGCTCTGGATAAGAGCGTCTGCTAAATGACTTAAATGTAATGTAAATGTAATGTGCATGGTTAATGAATAAGCATTGAAATGTAACCTACTGTCCAGTTCATCATTTTATGCATTAGGACAGAACATGAGCTCTGGGGCTCTCAAGAGGATTCCCATCAGAACATGGAGCAGAGCATTAGTTCCAGTAGCGGTGTAGCTCTGTCCTACCATCTCACCTCCTTCATGGCTGTGCGGAGCTGGAGCAAACCCTGCTCTTTAGAACAAACCTCCTCTCTCATCGCATGGGAGCTGCTCTCCTCCTGAGACAGCTGCTCCTCCAGGGTCTACACACAGGTCAGAGGTTGGACATGGGTTAGGCATGGCTACTAAGTCCACTTGGTTACTCATAGAGATATCATCCGAAGTGTGAACTGATTGAATTCGTATCACGTACTACGATCTGGGCGCCCAGTTTCTCCATCATCCTCAGCTGTTTCTCTAGGACCTGGAGAAGAGACGAACGGGAACGTTTTAGAACCAGCACTAGACGACGACCACAAAAAGCAGAGCAACATTTCAGAATGTAACGTACCGGGTGAAAATGTCAATGTAAGGAAGGAACAAGACTGACCTTTTTAAGTCTCTGCTGTTCCTCTCTCAGGCTGCTGTTCTCCCCTCGGAGTATTTCCACATCCAGGGAGGGTAACCTTGCCCCGTCCTCCAGGCCCTCCTGCACCCGCTCTTGTAAACTGACACACACAAAAACAAATGACCAAAACGGGTCATTATACAAACAGCGTAGGTTATACGAGTATATACGAGTTAAAAATCAGTGTGCGTGCACACCTGGTATGCGATCATGTCAGAATGAGTGTATAGCTGTGTGTGGGGTAGTAAAATACTTGGCCCTGGTTGGTTAGCTCAGAGAGTTTGCTCTTTTCTAACCATAGCGTCGAGCTTAGATTGGTGTGTGTGTGTGTACCTGGTGACAGTGGTGAGCAGCTCCCTCTCCCTGCGTCTCTGCTCCTCCAGCTGGGAGTCCTTCTCCCGGGTGTGTGAGCGACCCTCCTCCAGACACACCTCCAGCTCCCTGACCCGGCCCTGCAGCTGGGACGCCCGCTGCTCCGCCTCCGACAGCTAAAACACACACGCACGTCAGCACTAAACTCGGGGCACGCTCGTGTGTGGCTTTTGCGCTGGAGCTGCGCATATCAGACGATTTATACATCTCATTAATGCGATTCCTGAGACAGTGAACACAAAATCGCCAGACAGCAATAGAAAGACGACCTGGAAATTAACCATAAACACCCAGTCATTTTGACGAGGTAGGACGTAGTTGTGTTGAGTGAGAGGAAGGTATGTGTGTGTTTAATGCAGTCTGTGCTGGTTTTGACCTGTTTGCTCTGGCCCTGGTAGTCCTCCATAGTGGGCAGGTCAGCGAGGTAGCGCTCCAGAGTCTCGATGCGCTGCTGCTTCTCTCGGCTCTGCTCTGCCTCCTTCTGGCACTTCTTCTTCAGGCTGTTGATGTGCTTGTCCCGGCTGCGAATCTACACACGCGCAACGTTACGTATGGAATAACGGTCACTTTTCATAAATAGAAAAATTCCCAGACTGCAACACCACACACACACACCCAGTTATTAAGTCACATGAAATAACTGTGACGTTATGCAATTCGAAAAGGGAATCAGTTTATGTAATTAGCAACTGGACTACCAATGTAGCAGTGTGATGTTGTGGCCTGACGCTCAGCTTCTCACCCTCTCCTCCTGCTTCTTCAGCTCCTCGGCGTGCCTCTCGCCGGTCTCCCTCAGCGCATCGTTCAGGCGCCGCGTCTCCGCCTCCACGGCACCGAGGCGGCGCTCCGCCTCCGCCTTCTCCTGGGCGGCGCAGTCACCGCGCTCTGCAAACTGGGCCCGCAGGAAGGCATTCTCCCTCTGAGCCTCCTGGAAGACACACAGGGAAGACTTCGAGGTCATCCGTGTTCATGCAGTTTCAGCTCAATGAAGTGTGTGTGGGGCTCTGGATAAGAGAGTCTGCTAAGTGACAAAATGTGAAAGGATGGGCGAGTGTGTGTTCAGCTCACCTGCAGTCGGAGCAGACACACGTCGCCGTACGGAGCGCCGCGGCCGAGCAGGGCTCCGTGGACCTGCAGCTCGCTCTCCCGCAGCCGCTGCTCCAGCTGAGACATCTGCTGCTTCTGTCTACAACAACACAGGCCAGAGTAAAACACCAGTGACATGGTCAGATACCACACACACTTCCCCTAATACAGCCCGCTGTAAGTGTATAAAAAATATTTTGTTTTTCCAGGTAGGTCATTAGATATCTCTTACCCCAGGACACTTTAAAAGGAGCATCTTCATGGATCAGAGATTATATTCAGCCTACCCAAGGCTCTGATAAAGGCGCGCTACGCCAGAACGTAAGCCTGTTTGCCCCCCCCCAAAAAAACATATCTACGCACGCACTTTTTCCTTATATTCCTGGATAGTCACCAGTTGCAGTGTCCTGGGGTAAGGAATAGTTTCTTGGGATTATCCCGCAGTCGCGCAGCTGATTCTTTTGTTCAAGCAAGGCCGAAGTGAGTTTGGTTAACCTTTTCAATCTGAAGTAATAGGTGTGTACCTCTCGATGACGAGCTCCTTCTCCTTC
The DNA here is from genome assembly GCF_045679555.1 of Salvelinus alpinus. NCBI lineage: Eukaryota > Metazoa > Chordata > Actinopteri > Salmoniformes > Salmonidae > Salvelinus > Salvelinus alpinus. Next base: position 19,452,881 of record NC_092120.1, read on the forward strand.
AGAATGCTCTCGTTGGCTTTGATCGCCGCCTCCCACTTCCTGGTCTCTGGTGGCATGGAGCGGGTGGAGTAGAGAGCAGGGTACTGGCCCACTCCAGCAGTCATCATCTGCACACACACACACGATGTATTGGACATGTCTGACTCAACTATAAAGAATACCCAACAGCCTTATAACCAAGGAGGGGTTGAATGGAGCTGAAGGTTGTGACTAATAACTAATAGAAAGAAAACTAAATGTGAAACATACTGTGTCCGTAAAACGTATATAGGTTAAGAACTTTTTGGAAAGAGCACAGTTTGAAAGATATGGCAAATAGAAATTTGCTGTGTGTGTATGTGTATGTGTATGTATACATACAGTGGTGTAAAAATACTTTAAAATACTACTTCAGTAGTTTTTTGGGGTATCTGTACTTTAACTATTTATATTTTTCACAACTTCTACTTTTACTTCACTACATTCCTAAAGAAAATCCAGACCTACTACTTACTACTTAAGTAGGTCTGGATTTGGAGTCACACTCAAAATTAAAGTGGAAAACCACACTACAGGCCGATCCAACTTTGATGTAATGTTCTTAAAACAAGTCAAAATGAGGCTCAGTTGTGTGTGTGTGTGGCCTCCACATGCCTGTATGACCTCCCTACAACGCCTGGGCATGCTCCTGATGAGGTGGCGGATGGTCTCCTGAGGGATCTCCTCCCAGACCTGGACTAAAGCATCCGCCAACTCCTGGACAGTCTGTGGTGCAACGTGGCGTTGGTGGATGGAGCGAGACATGATGTCCCAGATGTGCTCAATTGGATTCAGGTCTGGGGAACGGGCGGGCCAGTCCATAGCATCAATGCCTTCCTCTTGCAGGAACTGCTGACACACTCCAGCCACATGAGGTCTAGCATTGTCTTGCATTAGGAGGAACCCAGGGCCAACCGCACCAGCATATGGTCTCACAAGGGGTCTGAGGATCTCATCTCGGTACCTAATGGCAGTCAGGCTACCTCTGGCGAGCCCATGGAGGGCTGTGTGGCCCCCCAAAGAAATGCCACCCCACACCATGACTGAACCACCGCCAAACCGGTCATGCTGAAGGATGTTGCAGGCAGCAGAACGTTCTCCACGGCGTCTCCAGACTGTCACGTCTGTCACATGTGCTCAGTGTGAACCTGCTTTCATCTGTGAAGAACACAGGGCGCCAGTGGCGAATTTGCCAAACGTCCTGCACGGTGTTGGGCTGTAAGCACAACCCCCACCTGTGGACGTCGGGCCCTCATACCACCCTCATGGAGTCTGTTTCGGACCGTTTGAGCAGACACATGCACATTTGTGGCCTGCTGGAGGTCATTTTGCAGGGCTCTGGCAGTGCTCCTCCTTGCACAAAGGCGGCGGTAGCGGTCCTGCTGCTGGGTTGTTGCCCTCTTACGGCCTCCTCCACGTCTCCTGATGTACTGGCCTGTCTCCTGGTAGCGCCTCCATGCTCTGGACACTACGCTGACAGACACAGCAAACCTTCTTGCCACAGCTTGCATTGATGTGCCATCCTGGATGAGCTGCACTACCTGAGCCACTTGTGTGGGTTGTAGACTCCGTCTCATGCTACCACTAGAGTGAAAGCACCGCCAGCATTCAAAAGTGACCAAAACATCAGCCAGGAAGCATAGGAACTGAGAAGTGGTCTGTGGTCACCACCTGCAGAACCACTCCTTTATTGGGGGTGTCTTGCTAATTGCCTATAATTTCCACCTTTTGTCTATTCCATTTGCACAACAGCATGTGAAATTTATTGTCAATCAGTGTTGCATCCTAAGTGGACAGTTTGATTTCACAGAAGTGTGATTGACTTGGAGATACATTGTGTTGTTTAAGTGTTCCCTTTATTTTTTTGAGCAGTATATATATATATATATATATATATATATATATATATATATATATATATATATATATATATATATATATATATATATATATATATATATATATAACCAGTCAAAAGTTTGGACACCTAATCATTCAAGGGTTTTTCTTTATTGTTTACTAAAGGACACCAATAATAAGAAGAGACTTGCTTGGGCTAAGAAACACGAGAATTGGACCAGTGAAAATCTGTCCTTTGGTCAAAATTTGAGATTTTTGGTTCAAACCCCTGTGTCTTTGTGAGATGCAGAGTATGTGAATGGATGATCTCCGCATGGGTGGTTCCCACTGTGAAGCATTGAGGAGGTGTGATGGTGTGGGGTGCTTTGCTGGTGACACTGTCAGTGATTTATTTAGAGTTCAAGGCACACTTAACCAGCATGGCTACCACAGCATTCTGCAGCGATACACCATCCCATCTGGTTTGCCCTTAGTGGGACTATAATTTCGTTTTTCAACAAGACAATGGCCCAACACACCTCCAGCCTGTGTAAGGGCTATTTGACCAAGAAGGAGAGTGATGGAGTGCTGCATCAGATGGCCTGGCCTCCACAATCACCCGACCTCAACCCAATTGAGATGGTTTGGGATGATTTGGACCGCAGGGTGAAGGAAAAGTAGCCAACAAGTGCTCAGCATATGTGGGAACTCCTTCAAGACTGTTGGAAAATCATTCCAGGTGAAGCTGGTTGAGAGAATGCCAAGAGTGTGCAAAGCTGTCATGAAGGCAAACGGTGGCTACTTGAAGAAACTCAAATATAAAATATATTTTGATTTGTTTAACACAAATTTTTGGTTACTACATGATTCCATATGTGTTATTCCATTTTGATGTCATCACTATTATTCTACAATGTAAAAAATAAATAAAAACCCTTGAATGAGTGTGTCCAAACTTCTGACTGGTAGTGTGTGTGTGTGTGTATGTATATATTTTTTTGCATATGGGGGATTGGAAGTGATGCAGACAATAACACTGATGGAAGCTACAATAAATACAAAAATGTAAAAAAGAAGGCCATCTTCTCTAAATTTGGCAACATTCAACCACTTTACTCACTTAACATGTTTTCCGTTGTCCTAACATTCGCATTTTGAGCAGGTCTAATGTTAACTACATGTGTACTCCAGAGTGAAATGGGTCAGTCTTACGCTAGCTGTTCTTACGTCTAAATGCTCAGCTCACCTGCATCTGCTCCACTTGCACGCGGAGACTCTCCAGCTGCTGCTTGTGCTGCTGTTGCTGCTGCCAACTGAGCAGCTCGCTGCATCTCTCCTGCAGCATGGGTTCATAGGCCTTGGCCTCTCTCAACAGAGCCTGGGTCTGCAGATACAGAGAGCTGGGGTACACACCTGCTGACCCAGCCACAGTTCCACCGGGCTGGCTGCTCCTCTGGCTGTAGGGGTCTGGAGCTCCGGGGACCCCTGGCCTTGTCTCGGGGAGAGCCTTGTACGAGTGCTCCATGGCGCCCCTGTAGGCTTCTCCGCTGCACTCGGGAGTCACCCCCAGGCTGGTCATCTGGAGCCTGAGTCGGACGTCGGGGCAGTAGCCCGCCAGCAGGGCAGATTGGTTCATTGTGGGCTCCATGGCGGGCATGTCAAACCTCTGGCCCTCTTCCATGCAAGAGTGGTCCCCCGAGGGGAACAAAGAGTGGTCTAGTCCGTTCACGAGGCTGCGGTAGCGGCTCAAGCAGTCTGGCTTGGGCCCGGCGGGGTCGGCTCCCCCCATGCCGTCTTGTGCCATGTCCAGGTTGGGGGAAGAGGCTGATTTGGAGAGGGAGGACGACTTCGAGCTGGAGGTTCCACTGGATGTTCGGGAGCCCGAGGAGGGCCTGTGTGCCTCGGCAGAAGCCTGGCAATCTTCTTGGGAACAGGGCTGGGGTTTGGAGGCCGGTGGTCCGGCCGTGGAAGGCATGACATGGGCAGTGGGGATGGGAATCTGACTGCGGATGGGCTGGAACGAGGGGCTGCTGCTGGAACTGCAGAAATCTGGAGGGGCAAAAGAAAGGGACCATTGGATTTGGGTACGAATTTGAAGCAGCATTCATTCAGTAACAATAAAAAGGTACATTGCTTTCACTGGGAAGTGGTGAACAAAACTGCCACTCGGGTGACATTGAACTCAGTGAATGGCCTTAGAGTACAACTCTTTCTTTCTCCAAACAATCTCTGGCCTAAGATTCCTTTACAGAGAGCTGGTATGAGCTGGTATGATATACCTACTCAATACCAGCCACACTATTTTCAGATGGTGATGTGAAGCATCAGTGGGCGGCCCACTTTGCCTGTCAGGTGACACCGCTAGTACTGACAGACCTAGTAAGTAGACCTTAGCCAACTCAACTTAAAAGTAACAGGTCTAGAACATGCGTCTTAGGGGGTCATCCCTGGTCCATCCCAAAGAATTAAAAAAAAAAAGGGCAGCGTATAATTCAAATAAACCTTAACGAGACAGTCGTGTTTGCTTTTATTTCATTGCCAACAGAAAGACCATTCATGCACGAACCGAGAAACCCATCCTCCTTACCACATGCAAGAACTGACAGGCAAATAGCCTAACCTCAGATCATGAGACCACACACCAAAGATAACGGCTACAAAGTGTGATAACGTCTACAGAGCAATATTTTGAAATGGAAACCGTTAGCCACATTGGTTTTCAAATGAAGAAACATCAGCGTTTAAAGCACTGGAAACTAGTAAAAAACAACTAGGCCTGTGTGACAGCAGACCCCATACACAAGCCCTATTTCATTACAGCTATTTCAAGAGAAACCGACAGCACTGCTCACCTGGCACTCACTCCGACACTGGGAGAAACGTCTTATCAACCGTGACATTTAACAGCCCAGTGGAAGGGGTGAGCTGCAGCAGCAAGATGTTTAATGCGGTTGCCTAATTCCTTCCAATGCATTTTTCTGGAGGCTCGAAGGTTCTAGGCTGACATCAGTGTAGTGTCTTGTACAGCAGGGAGTATTGTCCTAGAGAATAACCAAGCCAGGCTGCCCTGTACAGCGCTCGGAGAAACCACACACAAACAGACACAGGCAGGAAAGGTTAGGGGTATTTATAGCCCCACTCTCAGGTTACAGAGTGATCCGTGCTGGCTGCTTATTTAAGCACCTAGTCCTCGCCCACCTTCCCGCGCACGTCACATGCGTACACCCCAAAAGCGAGACTAAAAACAGTGAGGGAGGCTAAAAACCTCATTTTGTACAGAGCCATGCTTAGCAATGGCAGGGGAAAATAACAATTAGTGAGCACGAAAACGGGAAGGAACTGGCAAAGAGAGGCTCTTCCAGTGAAAACATTCTTCAAATTAAACGTTCAGGTGCCCTCAAGGCTCGACTGATTCATGAGTCTGTCTGGCTAGAACAAGTCCAAACTGCTCTGACGCTTTGAGGGAGAACAAACTAGGCCTATGTGGAATTAAAGTTGAGAATTAATTATCCAGCAGGTAATGGTTTGTAAACTCACTCAAAACCTAATTTGGCAAAGATCTAATATAAAATACTACTCCGGCAGTACCGGAATAACTGTGACCAAAACATAAATGTATCACAAATAGAAATAGAGAATTGGATAGTAGGATACAATCAGGGGCATTCAAAGACCAAACAACTTCATCCAGGGCCCCAAAAACAACACATCAGTGCCTATGAAAGATGACCTGTCAGACTGACCTTTGAACTCTCTGACATGACACTATGTCCACACTGACCCTTTCCTTTGACAGTTTAGACTGGAGTAAGGGAGTTGAAGGAGTCAAGACTCATGTTGCTAAGCACCGTTATCAGTTACAGCACGGGGGAAAATCAGCTGCACTAGCTTGCCTGACAGTTGGGCGCAAACAGAAATGTCTCGTTAAATGCAATTCTCCTTTTAGGTGTTCAATTGTGAAGGCAGATGGCATGGCGTGATTACAATAGTTTAATGGACTCACGCCCAATTATTAGGAACTATAGAATCACAAGTAGGCTTACCACAGGCGCGCGCACACACACACTACTAAAGCACTCCAGTCTCACCTTCAATAGGGCACACAGACAGTACACACACATCCAGTCTTAGTACTCCCAAATGATGTTCTCATTTAAACCCCATCGGGTGCAGCTAATCTGTGAGCATTACATGTATCACTCAGCAAAGAAGGGGGCAAGGGTTCAGTGTTTCCATTTAGCTGTCCAGCCCTGGCATTCTCCCCCCCCGCCCCATCCCTCAATTAGGTTGGCAGAGCCACCTGGTAAGGAATATAATCTACCCCTGTAAATCTCCTGAGCACATCACCCTGCCTATAAATAGGCTGTACTCAACAACAGAGGATGCTGACCTCCGACCCCTTGTTCCAAACATAACAGTCGCAGAGAGAAACAGCAACCTGCTGTGGGTTTCTCCTCTTCATTCCCATCGACTGCTCTCAAGTTGATATGGTAGGTAGGGCGGCAGGTAGACTAGCGGTTTAGAGTGTTGGACCAGTCACTTAAAAGGCCACTGGTTCGATTCCCCCCCAGCTGAATTGTTCCTGTAAGTCGCTCTGGATAAGAGCATCTGCAAAATGACTTAAATGTAAGTTCAGCGAGTCACACATACCTTGATCTGTGCTAATCTGACAACAGCATTGTGATAAGCCAATAAACCTGACAATCACCTCATACACCTGATAATCGTTTTCCAACTCTATGAATGTCTGGCATCTCTGGAACTAAGGCATTTCAAATTGATATTCAGAGGTCGATCTGAACAAAAAGCTAACTTTTATAAGCTAACTGTTCCTAGGCCGTCATTGAAGATAAGAATTTGTTCTTAACTGACTTGCCTAGTTAAATAAAGGTAAAATGTAAAAAAATAAGACATTAAAATTGTGAGCTAGTCAGCACTCAGCAGTGTAACTAACATTACGCACCATGGAGAACATAGAGAACAGTGTGTACTGTGTACGGCTGTGTGGGGGGTGTTACAGAACTGAGCTATATCACGTGCTGTATAATAAGCATGGGTGTTACGGTAGTACACGCCAGGAAGTCAGAGCAAGAGGGAACGTTCTCACCTTCTGTGCTGTCAGATGGGGTGACGCCTAGCCCCGTGTCCCCACTGTCCGCTGTCCCAGGTCGGCGGCCAAAGCGGCTCTGGAACTTCTCAGACACAGCTGGCGTCTGCCACTCCATGTCAGGAATCCCAGCTGAAACACATACATGTGTGAAAAGTACAACCAACATCCACAAGGTGACACTAATAGCATTTCACGACAAGCAGGTATTCCCCCCCCCCCCTCTTCATTTTGATGGAGGCTAAAGGCGTCCTCATAGCTACATAGGTTCTGTTTGCTCCTAGCAGAACTTGGTTAGGCGAAGCGAGTGTGTTCTCATACTCCCTAAAGACCTCTGCTTAAAAAAAAAACGAGGCAATATTGTTGTTTGTCCCACTTGAGCCACCGTAGCAACAACACTGCCAGAAACACTCTCAAAATAGTCTTTATTAATCTAAGATAAATCAAGAAAACTGTAATTCATTTTGATGATTTTTCAGAGGACATCTTAGTCATATTTTTTTGTGGGGTGACAAACACTTCCTGTTCCCACTCCTACTAGGAGTAGTACTGTTGACCGATCACCAACGAATGGGCGTAGACTTCGGCTACAAAACTTGAAATTGCTACAATATATATATATATAGTGTGTGCACAAACAGCCGGGGAAGAAACCTGCCAAAGACCAAAATGTCATAATATAGGCGCAAACTGTTTAGACTGGGAAGCATACGGTAAGCTTTACGTGTCAGCTTAGTCTCCAGGTATCTCTGTGAGGTGGTCATTCCACTCACGTCAGGCAGGTAGCCTAGTGGTTAGAGCGTTTGGCCAGTAACAGAGAGGTTGCTAGATCAAATCTCCGAGCTGCCAAGGTAAAAATCTGTCGTGCTGTCCCTGAACAAGGCAGTTAACCCACTGTTCCTAGACCGTCATTGTAAATAAGAATTTGTTCTTAACTGGCTTGCCTACATAAATAAAAATAAATGTCACCTGTCAAGAAAGGAGAGTGATATTATGAACATCTGTGTGAAGTTCTGGGCCACATTCAGTTGCAGATAGAAATGCCATAATGTGTTCTAAATAATATATTTATATCTGAACGTTTCAAAATGTTGTGTCCTGCTGAACGTGCTCCTTGAGTGGACAAATAGCACAGATTGTTCTAGCCCTTGAGCAATGTGAACTGCAGAACAGTGAGAGAAAAGTATAGGAAGATACAAAACACAAGCCCTTCCCTCCCCCTTGTTAAAAAAAATATCACAGCAATTGCTCAAAAGACCACAAAGTAGAGCCACAGGAACATTAGGAATTTCAGGGAGTATTTCTGGGCAGACACAGATCAACTGAAAGAACAAACACCTCGAGATTACATAACGGGAGCTTGAGTGGTTTAATGGAGGGGTGTGAGAGTCTAAACTCAATTTAAGAGCCCAGGGGGCGAGGGGAATGTTACACAGTTGTATCAGAAACACTCAATGTAATCTGCTGAAGATACCATATTCCAGTTGAAGTTAGCCCAAATGACTGGAAAACAGATGATTCTCGCTCTGATTAAGTTAGAAAGCGAGATCTGTGTAACTAACCATCTACCTAGATATAGCTTATGCCAGTTAGCTATTGGTCAGCTAAATAACGTTACCAAGCGAACACGGTCAGTGCTATCCGGGATTCTTGGGACGTGCCTTCACTAAACCCTACCCGAACCCTTATCTTAACCATTTTAAAATGTTAACTTCAATGCTGGGGGGAAAGAATAACACGGACCCTTGAACTAACGAGATAACGAGATAGTTAACGTTAGCTAGCTAACGTTACCTACTGTTACCTAACTAACGTAACTAATATAAAGTCGATGGCTAACTTACATGTTAAATGTGTTTGTTAGTTATCTATCTTGTTTAATAAAAAGCTAAGTTTGGTCGGCTGCCTAGCAAATTAGCTAGCTAACTCAATACAAATAACAACGTTAGCTAGCTAACAAAGTTGCGTTAATGACATAACATTAGCTATCAGTAACGCTAGCAACCCATAGCGACAGCGTAACAGAACTTCGTCACCTAAACCTACCTTTTCTGCAATACTTGAAAATTAACTCCTTGAGTGTGCCGAGATTAGCACATGTGTAATTTCGGTCGCTCTCAAGAAATCGTTCTCCTTTGCCAGCTGCTGTTCTAGAGTTTAGCTAGCTAACCGTCTCTGATTTGACTCAAACAACACTACAAGCTGTTAGCAACTTCAGAGTCCCGCCCATTTTAAAATAGAAGGGAGACATGGGAATGTTCCATTTGTCTGGCCTAGTCCTTTGATCTGATTATGATAGAATTGGTAGATTGTGCAGTAGAATTATTGAACATAGAGCAAACAAACTTAATTCCTTGTCTTGAGACTCAAGTAAATTACAACAGAAGTCATTTATCTGTCTTTTTTAGCATTGTGGGCCTGAGAAACAACATACGAAACACATACGCATGTAAACATTTAGGAAAGTACAAAACAACTTGATGCATTTGGCTCAGTGATTGAGTGATACTTTTTACTCTTCTTGTCTATTGGATTACACGTGTCATCCGTTTACACGAATCAGATTGGCATTTGAAGCAATTATCTCAAATAAGCTTTTGGTGTAAAACATAGTAGACTATTTAGCATTTGGAGGACATGCCAGTCACCGTGTTGACTTATTATCAGTCACTGCAGAACAGTAGTTCAGATTTCACAGTCCGGGAGGTAGTCTTGTTCACTTTGGCATACAGTGGTGAACGTCTTGATGAGTTCGAGCAAACTTTGGTTTTGTTGACTTTGGCATAGACAGGAAACGGAATTTCCCCCGTTTCATCTTCCTCCTCCAGGTGGTTGCTGCAGCCTGCTGTCTGTTGTTGAGAAGCCTGGTTGTCTGTAGTGGGCCATGGATTACAGACCTGTGTGGCCACAACGTCGTACACTACGGACCCAGTGTAGCTGCTGTGTCGTCGGACACTGCTCTTCTCCAGCTCAGGTAAGGGAGGCAACTGCCTCAAAGCCTTCTTCACCGGCCTTGGGGTATCCTGCCCTGGGAAAGACCCTGCACAGAGTGAAACATAAACAGTGAGCTGAGTGTGATGTGGGGAAACATGTCCAACTGCAAGTGTGATGAACAACTGACTCTGACCTCTGTGTTCTCTTTGGGACTGGGTTGACTTTCTTTTTGAGGATGCTGGTCCAATGATGTTCTTCCTTAGTTCTGAGGTCGTGACCTCAATTGAATCTGGAGGCTGCAATGAGCAATCATATAAGTACCAGCAGAGGGAGCCATTGGTTTCAGTTCAGTTTGATTATTCCATACATTTGAATTGCAGCTTTACATTAAGTTTGACTATTTTCTGGAGCAGGGCATCCACAAACAACAGCAAATGGTCATGTAAATGAATTGGTAAGGTGAATGGTACATTCCCAGGTATTTTGTACACTGACCCTTTCACCAGAGATCGGTCCCATTTCAGCCAATGACAACCTGGACGTCTTTCTACTAATGGAAAATGCAGACAGGATGTCAGCAATACCTTAAAAATGCTCATAAACTGCCATAATACAGGAGGAAGTATTACCTTTTTGAACGGATCGCACATAATAACATTGATACTATGAGAAGCAGGAGAAGGAATAAAAGACACAGACTCCACTGCACTGGTGACAATAGTCTCCACACAATCTCCAGAACCATGGCATTGACTTCTTGACATGCACAGAAGAAGAAAAAAATTAGTTTCAGTTTATGGCACATCAAATCGATCATAGAATTAGAGGCAGAGGTTGCTGCCTGTGTGAATACAGGTGTACAAACATTTTGAAGGTGGTCTTTGGATTATTCGTGATAAAATGTTCATATTTGAAGAAATACCATGTCACTCTTCATTTTTGGTGCAATTTAATGCCATTATGATCTTGTCATGTCCACAAGCATAATTAAAACTACATACATATGTGTTTTGGCTACTATGCCTTCTTCAGAGTGTGTAGAAGAAGCCACTGTGCCAAGCTTTGCCAAGGGTTAAATAACACATTCAGAATTTCTCTAAGAAATGGAACATCCATAGAATGGGTGCTTACCCTTAGATGCCTGTCTCCAGCTTGTGAACTGAACACTTTGCCTCACCAAGACAGACCATCAGCTGTAATAAATAGAAGCTGCAAAGAAGTTTGAGGAAATTCATCACTACCTCTTTGGTTGTTATGTTAATTGCACAAGCAGCAAGGTTCACCTGTGACTTCCACAAAGCCGAGTTCTTTGCTTCTCTATTTCAAAAGGTCAATACTCGAAAGCAGCTTCCTCTCCTCATCTGCACTGATCTGATACCATAATGTAGATACAACAGTGAGCACTGGTGAATGTCTACAGGTGCTTTCCACTTTGAGACAATTGTCCATTTTTTTTATATCACCTTTATTTAACCAGGTAGGCCAGTTGAGAACAAGTTCTCATTTACAACTGCGACCTGGCCAAGATAAAGCAAAGTAGTGCGACACAAACAACACAGAGTTACACATGGGATAAACAAACGTACAGTCAATAACCACTGGACAAGTCTCGCTGACATGCAGTAATATCATGATTGAAAGTAATGAAAGACCAAGTACATATGTATCAGGATATATCTATTATTTTATTAATTATTTCAGGATTCATTTATTATTAATTCATTATTTTGTCCCACAGTCCACACTCGTTCATACATCTCACCAGGAAAACAGTGCTGAATGTCACTGGTGATCTCATATTAGGTTAATATTAGGTTAATAAGTCGAAAAATACAGACATGGAAAAAGTATTAAATTTGCATACTTGAGTAAAAGTAAAGATACCTTAATAGAAAATCACTCAAGTAAAAGTCACACAGTAAAATACTACTTGAGTAAAAGTCAAAGTATTTGGTTTTAAATATACTTAAGTATCAAAAGTAAATGCAGTTGCTAAAATATACTTAAGTATCAAAAGTAAAAGTATAAATAATGTCAAATTCCTTATATTAAGCAAACCAGATGTACAATGTTTATGATTTTTCTATTTACGGATAGACAGAAAACGGATAGACTCAAACACTTAGACATAATTTACAAATTAAGCATTTGTGTTTAGCGAGTCCACCAGATTCGAGGCAGTCGGGATAACCAGAGGTGTTTTTCTGTCCTGCTAAGCATTCAAAATGTAACGTAAATGTATGGAGTAGAAATTATATAATTTTCTTTAGGAATGTAGTGAAGTAAAAGTTGTCCAAAATATAAATAGTAAAGTACAGATATCCCCCCCAAAATACTTAAGTAGTACTTTAAAGTATTTTTTACTTAAATACTTTACACCACTGGAAAAAAATAAAAACATTCGAAGGAACTTTGCAACTTTTTCATTTGTCTAATTGACCTGTCACTCAACACTACAGTCGTGCAACGAAAAAAAACAGCGGTGCAATTCACAGAGCGGTGTACTCATAATTTTCTTCCTAAAATTCATATCCAAAGGCTAGTTCACGTCAGCTAGTTCACGTAAGGGTAGTGGGAGGGTTCAGTCAGTTGATAAACCCATGTAAGTAAGCAGTGACAGTCAACACTTGTAAATTATTAGCAAAATATTTAATATGAAGCGCTCTTGTTACAGTTTGACTTTCATTGGTAAGGACTAGCTTAAATGCTAGATAGAGAACTAGAGCATTGAGAATTCCCTGTTTCTTGAATAAATCATCTCACGTTAGCTCAGCTAGCTAGCTACTGTAGCTCAGTAGCTGAGCTGGCTCTATCGTTATCTGGAAACTTGGGCAAAGATTGGGAACGATTTCGAGTTGAATGCCAGACGACACAGGTACAACGCTTTTTTTTAGGGAATGTCAGAAATATCTAGTTACGGTGACGGAGCTGTATGTCTGTCTTTTTGGGAGGCCAACCCAGCCTGCTGTCACTGTGCGTATACGGCTTGTTATTATTGGCTATTGGTAGCTAGCATCACAGCAGCTAATCCAGCTAGCTATCGTTAACGTTATTTGGCTAACGTAAACATCACCATTCGCAATGGCTAGTATTAGGAAGGAATTGTGTGTACATGGCTATCTGAAGACCACCACTTGGCTAGCTGAGATATAACCAATTGTTGTTCTAGTTAGCTAACAGTTAAGATTCAGTATTTAAACCTCAAACACTTGGGAACCCCTCATCAATTTAGGGGTACATTACTCCAGTGTCCATTGACTGATGTACCTAGTAGAGAAACGAACATCTCTGTTTACATATTAATCCTATCTAAGTAAGCTTGTTCTTTGTGTGATGTCAGTTCTATTCTATTTCTCAAATTGCAGTCCATTCCTAGAGACTGCAGATGCCATCTGACCTTTGACCCTCGGACCCTGCACCTCTAGTCCGTGCTCTATGACTTGCTGTGAGGCCATGTCTGCTGTGAACATCACCAGAGACATCTTGCACAGGCAGATCAGGGTGGGTCCAACGTTTTAAGACCTTGTTTTTATGAAATACTGTACTCTTTTACCCAAACAAACTGCCCTAGCTAACAACCCTGAAATGCAATCTGCATTGCAATCTATTCAATAATGAACACTAGTATTCACCAAAAATGCTTTATTTATGTTGGACAGAGTGAGACAGGAGATTTTGGAGAGAGACAGGTGATGTTTTGCCTTAATGTCTGCAGGACAAGAGAGCATTGGGCTTCCAAAGGCAGTATCATGTCACAGACCCCTTCATCAATAGACTTGGACTGGAGGCAGAGTTGCAGGTGATGTGTGTGTGTGTGTGTGTGTGTGTGTGTGTGTGTGTGTGTGTGTGTGTGTGTGTGTGTGTTTCTGCGCACATACAGCATTAACGTATTTGCCAATCTGACAGCCTGTATCTGTTGTGTCAACAGGGCCACACTGGGTGTGTGAACTGCCTGGAATGGAACGAACGGGGAGAGTAAGTCCTGAGCTGAAAGCAGGGTTCTATTTAATGACCGTATTTACCACTTCTGCATTTTATGTTGGCCTATCTGTAATATTTATTCTTGTTCTATTCAGTCTGCTGGCATCGGGCTCAGATGACCAACATTGCATCATCTGGGACCCCTTCAAACACAAGAAGCTCACCACTATGCACACAGGGCATGCAGCAAACATCTTCTCTGTGAAGGTAAAAACAGAAACTGCTTGATGGGAAAGTCTATGTGTGTAGAAATGAAGCTTCTTTCTTATTGTTTCTTATTTTATCCTCTTGTTTTTCCCGTCCCCCTTTGCAGTTTCTCCCTCACTCAGGTGACCGTATCCTCGTGACCGGTGCAGCGGACACCAAGGTTCACGTGCATGACGTGTCTGTCAAGGAGACCATCCACATGTTCTCCGACCACACCAACCGCGTCAAGCGCATCGCTACAGCCCCCATGTGGCCTAACACCTTCTGGAGTGCTGCGGAGGACGGCATCATCAGGTCAGAGCCCCAGTAGCTAGCTAACCATTGGAGCATCCTTGTCGCATCCAAAGATGTTCATTGGTTAAGGTGACACTGTGTCAGATACATTGTCAGAAGCATCATGTTATTTCTACTGGCTTGTAGTAGAATATCGAAGGTGAAAAGATGACGTGAAACAGTAAGGTTGGAATGGAAGTGTTATGCCATGAGCCCCTTTCTTACCCCAAGCTGTATTCCCTATCAGTTCCTTGGCTCTCCCAGGGACTTCTTCTCTGGGTCTCTGTGGCCACATGCCTCCTGCAGCACTTCCATCACACACCCTGTCTTGGAGGTTATTGTATCTCCAGAGAATACCCTTTAACTACCCTTCAAAGCTCAGGTGTGCAGTGGGCATTGTGGACTACTGCAGATGCATGGTTGGCTTCAGGCGATGGTTCCCATAGCTCAGCTCAGACCCAGGCAGTTAGTATCCTACTCTCTCTACAGTGCGTCACTGCCTGACTGCCGCCTCTGCTTATGACTCAAAGGGCCAATGTTGCATTAGTGGCTTGTGTTTTTGTTTTTTGACTAACCCAACCAGTCGTCTACAACCTCAAAATATGGCTCCCACGTACAGAGTATAGTAGTTAGTTGTTTATTTTTGAGCAAACTGGCTATGGATACAAATTGCAGTTTTAATTGAACCTTGCCAAAAAGTTTAGTATTTGATTAGAATTCAAAACAATATTTTAAAGAGCTACATTCTGACTCTCTGGAGATGATTGATGTCCTCATGATGTGCTTTCTTCTTCTACTATTTTAGGCAATATGACCTGCGGGAGAGCAGTAAGCGTTCAGAAGTGCTCATCGACCTGACGGAATACTGTGGTCAGCTGGTGGAGGCCAAGTGTTTGGCTGTCAACCCGCAAAATAATAACTACCTAGCAGTGGGGGCCAACGGGCCCTTTGTACGCCTCTACGACATGCGCATGATCCACAACCACAGGTGTGTAGTAGTCGGGCTCGAATCCTAACTTGAGATCGACGCTTGTGGCTCATGTTTCCATTGGCATCAATACATAATTTACCTGAAAGTCCAAGACATCTCGAATCTGAAGTTAGGATTTCGCTCTCACTGCTTGACTGTCAAATTTGAGTTTAATTTAATAGTTTTTAATTTTGTATCACATAAGGAATATGCAGGACTACTGGATAGAACGTCCAATATGTCTCCCTACTAGTCTGGGCTATCATAAGTCATACCAATGTTATTTTCTCAGCTTTGAGAGTTTTTGGTAATAATTTATGTTTCTCTCCTCCACTCCCATTCACAGGAAGTCTGCGAGTCAGAGCACATCGGCAGGAGTGCACACATTCTGCGACAGGCAGAAGCCCATCCCAGACGGAGCGGGGCAGTATTATGTTGCAGGTGTGTGTGTGTGATTGTATGGTTTGGCTTATTGCACCAAATGTATTAATAAAAAACAGCTGTGAACACTTTCTATGAAGCCCATACAGTATCTACAATGTATTATAAACAGGTAAAACACACATGGACAATATGTGCGTTATAACACAGTCATTTACAATACATGGAACTAAACTAGTGGAACAGGTAAGTGATTCTGTATGCCTCTCACCCAACTTGTTCTCCTTGTTTCCGTTACCTCAGGGCACCTGCCAGTGAAGCTCCCTGACTACAATAACCGCCTGAGGGTCCTAGTGGCCACCTACGTCACCTTCAGCCCCGACGGCACCGAGCTGCTAGTTAACATGGGAGGAGAACAGGTAAAGGCGGCTTTAGAAGTTAAACTCTTATTTTAGGTCAAACCTCCAGGTCAGCCCACTAGGCAAAAATCCATCTCTTTCTCAGATTGTCAGGTTTGAATTCCAACAAGCATAGTACTTTAACTCGCAAACCAAATCATTAAAGTTGATGATTACCTGTGGTTGGTTCAAAAGGGTAACTTTGCCAGGAATGTGTTTTCTCTTGTCTGCAGGTGTATCTATTTGACTTGACGTTCAAACAGAAGCCGTACACCTATCTGCTTCCCAAAAAGTGTCAATCAACAGGTATTATGATTATGGAAATAGCCCAACGCTTACTACAGTATTTGGTCATTAAAATGACATATACAGTATGTATTATTTATGACCAATGAGTTATATGGAGGGGTGAAGTTGCTTGCTAAAAGTCTGCCCATAGTTTATATACAGATCTGGGCATTAAAAATTGCAGCAGCAATGTACATCAAGGTACATTGTCAATGTGACAAATTACTCTCTCGGAGGGTGACATCAACCACCAAGGTCATTATCAATCACTCGACAATAACCCATGTGATGAAATGCGTTTTTGAAAAATGTTCCTGACAGTGCAGTTACATCCACTTTGCGGCAAGCGTTCTTTACTGTGCTGCAGTACAACTTTGTAATGCCCAGAACTGTATGGTGTGATATCCCAACAGATGTTCAGAATGGAAAGACAACCAACGGTGTGTCAAATGGAATTCACTTGCCTGCCAGCCGACTTCGATTCGCAGAAAGCAAAGTCTTCTCTGGGTAACCTTTTTCTCATGTTTGATTTTAATCGTTCATTTTCACCCACATATTACATTTAGCAACAGCCTAGCCCTAGTGTATTTATAAAAACACTACGCTATGGGGAGTGACATCCCTAGTTTCTCTCTTATCACTCTCTCATCGTGTCCTCCTCTCATCGTTCTTCCCTAGTTCTGGTGAGCTGCCGCCTCACTTGGAGCGGATAAAGCAGCAGGCCAACGACGCGTTTGCGCGGCAGCAGTGGACTCAGGCCATCCAGTTCTACAGTCTGGGCATCCACGAGGCCAGCCACAACGCCATGCTGTACGGGAACCGCGCCGCCGCCTACATGAAGCGCAAGTGGTAGGCAGCTAGCTAACCCCTAGCCTCATTCACTCTTTTTCAGTGTTTCTCCTATTACAGAACATGGTCATGTTCAGTAGGGCATACTGTAGCAAAATGTTTTGCAGCGAAAAACAAAACATTTGAGTTCAGGTATAACGTCCTTGTTTCATCGCGTTTAAAACAGTTTACCACTATGCTGGTACACGTGTGTGTGACTGTGTGGTATATACGGTTGTGTGTGTGATGTGTTCTCTCTCTCCCCCAGGGACGGTGACCACTATGATGCGCTGAGGGATTGTCTGAAGGCCCTGTCCCTCAACCCTGGGCACCTGAAGGCCCACTTCCGGCTGGCGCGCTGCCTCTTTGAGCTGAAGTACGTGGCCGAGGCTCTGGAGTGCCTGGATGACTTCAAGGGCAAGTTCCCCGAGCAAGCCCACAGCAGCGCCTGCGACGCCCTGGATAAGGATATCAAGGCCGCCCTCTTTTCCAAGATGGACTCTGGTGAGAAGGGGTTTTAATTGTGATGCTGGCTTGGGTAATCGTCTGTTTCCCCCCAAAAAATAAAGTGTTGATTTTGGCTGACCTCTGACTTTTCCATCACCTTTCCACATTGACTTACAATATGTTTTTTACATGTTGATTCAATTTAAAATACCTTATATATTCCACCAGGGCAATTATGCAAATGAATACAGTGTTAATTAGTGTATGGATTTGATATAATGCATTGTTTAATTTGTTTTTTTTGTGTTTATTTCCATGTCGTGTCTGTTCGTAGCTGAGGACAAAAAGGGCAACAGCTCAATCCGCTTCCACGCGTTCAACAGGAAGGAGTCCATCCCGGAAGACGAGGTCGTCTTGAGAGAGCGCAGCTACGACTACAAACACCGCTACTGTGGTCATTGCAACACCACCACAGACATCAAGGAGGCCAACTTCTTTGGCAGGTCAGTGGAGCATTTTAGACACGGATATCTTATACATTCTAAAAACACTGTTAATATTAGTTGTTGATCTGTAAGGGAAAAGTAAAAAGCATGAGCTGGCGTACACATTTTTTTGGTCGAGGTGCTGACTAAACGTATAGTCAACCCTGAAGAAGACACTGCATTCTGAAACGTTGGTTGTGTTTCCCCATTCCATTTTTGGGAGAGTACAGTGCGTTCGGGAAAGTATTCAGACGCCTTTACTTTTTCACATTTTGTTACGTTACAGCCTTATTCTAAAATGGATTAAATCGGGGGCGTTTTCAGCAATCTACACACAATACCCCAAAATGACAAAGCAAAAACAGGTTTTTGGAAATGTTCTTGTTTCTCATGGTCTAAGGGCTTTAGATGTCTTTTGCCAAGCGGGCTGTCATGTGCCTTTTACTGAAGAGTGGCTTCCATCTGGCCACTACCATAAAGGCCTGATTAGTGGAGTGCTGCAGAGATGGTTGTCCTTCTGGAAGGTTCTCCCATCTCCACAGAGGAACTCTGGAGCTCTGTCAGAGTGACCATCGGGTTCTTGGTCACCTCCCTGACCCAAGGCCCTTCTCCCCCGATTGCTCAGTTTGGCCGGGCGGCCAGCTCTAGGAAGAGTCTTGGTGGTTCCAAACTTCTTCCATTTAAGAATGACGAAGGCCACTGTGTTCTTGGACCTTCAATGCTGCAGAAATATTTTGGTACCCTTCCCCAGATCTGTGCCTCGACACAATCCTTTCTCGGATCTCTACGGACAATTCCTTCGACTTCATGGCTTGGTTTTTGCTTTGACATGCACTGTCAACTGTGGGACCTTATATAGACAGGTGTGTGCCTTTACAAATCATGTCCAATCAATACCACAGGTGGACTCCAATCAAGTTGTAGACACATCTACATGATGATCAATGGAAACAGGATGCACCTGAGCTCAATTTCGAGTCTCATAGCAAAGGGTCTGAATACTTATGTAAATAAGGTATTTCGCTTTGTCTCTATGGGGTATTGTGTGTAGATTGAGTATTATTTATTTAATCCATTTTAGAATAAGGCTGTAACGTAACGAAAAAGGAAAGGGGTCTGAATACTTTCACATGCAATGTATATACACTACTGTTCAAAAGTTTGGGGTCACTTATAAATGTCCTTGTTTTTGAAAGAAAAGCACATTTTTTGTCCATTTAAAATAACATAAAATTGATCAGAAATACAGTGTACACATTGTTAATGTTGAAAATGACTATTGTAGCTGGAAACGGCTGATTTTTAATGGAATATCTACGTAGGCGTACAGAGGCCCATTATCAGCAACCATTACTCCTGTGTTCCAATGGCACTTTGTGTTAGCTAATCCAAGTTTATCATTTTAAAAGGCTAATTGATCATTAGAAAACCCTTTTGCAATTGTTAGCACAGCTGAAAACTGTTGTTCTGATTAAAGAAGCAATACAACTGGCCTTTAGACAAGTTGAGTATCTGGAGCATCAGCATTTGTGGGTTCGATTACAGGCTCAAAAACAAATAACTTTCTTCTGAAACTGGCTCTAACTAGAATAGAAAGAGGAGTGCGAGGCCCCGGTGCACAACTGAGCAAGAGGACAAGTACATTTGTGTCTAGTTTGAGAAATAGACGCCTCACAAATCCTCAACTGGCAGCTTCATTAAATAGTACCCGCAAAACATCAGTCTCAACAGTGAAGAGGCGACTCCAGGATGCTGGCCTTCTAGGCAGAGTTGCAAAGAAAAATCCATATCTCAGACTGGCCAATAAAAAGAAAAGATTAAGATGGGCAAAATAACAGACACTGGACAGAGGAAGATTGAACAGAAGAATCTAAGTTTGAGGTGTTCGGATCACAAAGAAGAACATTCGTGAGACGCAGAAAAATGAAAAGATGCTGGAGGAGTGCTTGACGCCATCTGTCAAGCATGGTGGAGGCAACGTGATGGTCTGGGGGTGCTTTGGTGGTGGTAAAGTGGGAGATTTGTACAGGGTAAACAGTATCTTGAAGAAGGAAGGCTCACTCCATTTTGCAACGCCATGCCATACCCTGTGGACGGTGCTTAATTGAAGCCAATTTCCTCCTACAACAGGACTATGACCCAAAGCGCAGTTCCAAACTAAGCAAGAACGATTTAGGTAAGAAGCAGTCAGCTGGTATTCTGTCTATAATGGAGTGGCCAGCACAGTCACTGGATCTCAACCATATTGAGCTGTTGTGGGAGCAGCTTGACCAAATGGTACGTAAGAAGTGCTCATCAAGCCAACCCAACTTGTGGGAGGTGCTTCAGGAAGCATGGGGTGAAATCTCTTCAGATTACTTCAACAAATTGGCAACTAGAATGCCAAACGGTCTGCAAGGCTGTAATTTCTGCAAATGGATTCTTTGACGAAAGCAAAATTTGAAGGACACAATTATTATTTCAATTAAAAATCATTATTTATAACCTTGTCAACGTCTTGACTATATTTCCTATTCATTTTGCAACTCATTTCATATGTTTTCATGGAAAACAAGAACATTTCGAAGTGACCCCAAACTTTTGAACGGCAGTGTAAATGTGCAGCATCATTTTTTTTTTTTTGACGTTTGAAGAAAAAACACATGATGATGTTCTATAGAAACAGCGGTGCTTCCTGAAGAACTTCACAACGCATGAGCAGTTCATAAGGTGTCAAATTGGGGTAGTTGACGTAAGAATGAAAGAATGCTCATGTACTGCGTTATGGCGTCCTTATTTAAGTACCCTTCAAATTAAAATGTTACGGAAATGTCTCTGCCACCTGTGTGCAGTATCAAACAAGGTCTAATAGTTGCTTCACTCTCACAAAAATATGAACGCAACATGTAAAGTGTTGTTCCCATGTTTCATGAGCTGAAATGAAAGATCCCAGAAATGTTCCATACGCACAAAAAGCGTATTTCTCAAAACCCCAAAATTGCACGAATGTATTTACATCCCTAAGTGAGCGTTTCTCCTTTGCCAAGAAAGTCCATCCATCTGACAGGTGTGGCATATCAAGAAGCTGATTAAACCGCATGATCATTACACAGGTGCCACTTGTGCTGGGTACAATAAAAGGCCACTCTAAAATATGCAGTTTTGTCACACAACACAATGCCACAGATGTCAAAAGTTGAGGGAGCGTGGAGTTGGCATGCTGACTGCAGGAATGTCCACCAGAGCTGTTGCCAGAGAATTTAATGTTCATTTTTCTACCATAAGCCACCTCCGTTTTTGAGAATTTGGCAGTATGTCCAACTGGCCTCACAGCTGCAGACCATGTGTATGGTGTCATGTGGGCAAGCGGTTTGCTGATGTCAACGTTGTGAACAAAGTTCCCCATGGTGGCGGCAGGGTTATGGTATGGGCAGGCTTAAGCTACGGATAACGAATACAGTTGCATTTTATCTATGGCAATTTGAATGCACAGATATTGACGAGATCTTGAGGCCGATTGTCGTGCCATTCATCCACCGCCATCGCCTCATGTTTCAGCATGATAACGCACAGCCACACGTCGCAAGGATCTGTACACAATTCCTGAAAACTGAAAATGTCCCAGTTCTTCCATGGCCTGCATAACCAGACATGTCACCCATTGAGCATGTTTGGGATGCTCTGGATCGACGTGTACGACAGTGTTCCAGTTCCTACCAATATCCATCAATTTCTCAATCATTGAAGAGGAGTGGGACAATATTCCACAGACCACAATCAACAGCCTGATCAACTCCATACGGAGGAGATGTCGCGCTGCATGAGGCAAATGGTGGTCACACCAGATACTGACCGGTTTTCTGATCCACGCCCGTACTTAAAAAAAAAGTTGTGACCAACAGATGCATATCTGTATTTATAGTCATGTGAAATCTATAGATTAGGGCCTAATGAATTTATTTCAATTGACTGATTTTCCTTGTGAACTGTAACTCAGTAAAATCTTTGAAATTGTTGCGTTTTTATATTGTTGTTCAGTGTGTATATATAATCCCCCCCACCCACAGTAAAGGCCAGTACATTGTGAGCGGCTCCGACGATGGCTCCTTTTTCATCTGGGAGAAGGAGACTGCTAACCTGGTGCGGATCCTCCAGGGGGACGAGTCCATAGTCAACTGCCTGCAGCCTCACCCCAGTTACTGCTTCCTGGCTACCAGCGGCATCGACCCTGTGGTGCGGCTCTGGAACCCCAGGCCAGAGGTCATTAACATTATTCAAATAACTTCATTTTCCCCACGAGCAAACTTATTTTGTGTGGAATAGTAGGCTACATACAGCAAGAAACAGGATGTAAAAACACACCTCAGCACCAAGGACACTATACGTAGAGTAGATGCATTTAAAAAGCAATCCATTCAGTCACCGACATGATTGATTCTTTGATTGACTGTATTTGATGATAAAAAAAATGTTTATTGCCAATACATGCATTAAAAACTATCAAGGATTATGCAATAAATAAACACAATTATACATCTGATTATTGGATTGTCACAATTGAGGCTGCACCTATCCTTTCCTATGGCCTCCTTTGTATTAGTCTGATGTTTAAAAAAAAAAAAAAAATAAAAAAGGCTGACTTTACAAAACACCAGAAGTTAACCTTTTTTAACCTTTCTTTCTCTCTATCCTTTTCCCCTCTGTCATCCAGACGGAGAGTGAGAGTGGGAACGGTCGCGTGGTGGAGGACATGGAGGGCGCCGCTGCAGCCAACCAGCGGCGTATGAATGCCGACCCCCTGGAGGTCATGCTGCTCAACATGGGTTACCGCATCACGGGCCTCAGCGGCCGCGGGCCAGAGGGCTCAGACGATGAGGACAGCTCAGATGGCCAGGTGCAGTGCCGGCCCAGCTAGACTAGCGGGCCCAACACCACATACAGTATGGAGGCAGCAGGACGCAAGGCACTCCTCCCCTACCCCCTCCCAAACCCTGAGGCTGTCTGTGTGTGTGTACGTCTGTGTGTGTGTCTGTGAGGAGGGGGAAAAAGCACCATAGATATTCCGTTTGTCAATGTTTCATTCGCCCCTCTAAAACGAAAGCAACATCGAGTGAATGTCATGTCACAGCTCTGCACTATGCACTGCCCTCCTCCTTCACATCCCGTCCCGAGGCAGGATTGGAGGAAACCAGTTTGGCGAGGGGATTCCACGGGGGTGACGACGACGACCTTTCACCCCTTTTAAGAACACCAACGACATCACCTCGGCCTCTCCCTCCGTTGCTCCAAGGCTGGAGTTATTGGGCTTATATGGTAAAGAAGAGAGTATTCCATCACTCCCTAATCTCTCACTATGAGCTAGGAGTCAACCACTTCTAAACCCTCCTCAAGAGGGAGCGCGTTGGAGGGAAACACTACAAGCAGAAGCCCCAGGCCTCTGGTAGTGTAGCCTGCAGACGGCTCAGAGGTTAGAGGTCAAAGCGAGGCCCCAATAGTCAGTGTCCTCATTGGAGGATGAGACTTGAGGCCACAGGAAGTTGCTTTGTTTCATCTCTAGTGGGCTTTTCAATTGGAGTATAAGAGGTCACTCTCAGCCCCTCTCCAGCTCTGAAAGTCTCTACCTAAAGTTTTTGATTTACAATACTTTTTTAAAAAGTTGTTGGAATATTGGTCAACAGGAAGAGAGCATAAGAAGTCTTGACTTTAAGTGTTACCCAGTCTTGAAGTGTTTCTCCAACTCAAATGAAATGTGTTGATAGGGCTGTGCACCTTGTTTCTTTTAAACTCGGTCTGGCAACAAAAGAAACGTTTCTCTTCATTAGTTTTAAGAGTAAATAATGGCCAAGGATCCATGTTGCATTTGCTTTGTCTGTTGTTGAGAAGTTCTTGTCGCTCTATATGCCTATTTTATTGACAGGTATGCAAAATGTTTCCCTTTTACTTTTATTATGTAGGTTAAGACAAAGCTGTCAAACCGAAGCAGTAGCTCCTCACATTTTCTCCAACACTTAGACATTTGCTCCTCTGTCATTTGTTGATAACGATGTAGAACCGGAAGGGTTGTGGGGTTAAGTTTAGGGGGTTTGATTTAATTGATAGTCAGGTGTTGATTGGTCAGAATCTGTCGAACTTTGTTGTACTAAGGTTGCAAAATTCTGGTAATTTCCACAAAATCCCCAGTTTTTAGGAGATATCCCGGTGGGTAGATAACCAGGATCCGGATGGAATAAGCATGAAATCATGAATCTTCCAACCAGTATTTCTGGAAAACCTGGGAATTATGGGAAGGTTAACCTATGTTGGACTAATGCTCTGAACAGAGAGGGAAAGTGATGAAGAGAGAAGGGTATTTCGCTATCCTAGGGCAATACTACCAGTCGTAATATCACTCATGCATGGCATAGAGACAATTTTGTAGACGCAATCCATTTGGTGGCTTTTGGGGTTCAAGATCCCTATACAAGCACTTTCAGCTTTCCCCAGAACATTTTGGGGATTGAATGGAATAGGGATTTTTTCCCCTTCCTGTAGCTTTGGACCCAGCATGAGTCCTCTGCTGCAGTTGGAGTTTTACTTATAAGGTTATGAAATTTTGTCTAAAGGTAACATTGTAAATGGCAAATTTGGACAATGAGCCTCTTGGTCCTTTAGCTGACCAGCAAACCACCAGCTCACTGATGACATGTGGGTTCAAAGAAAACCTAAGGATGGAGTCCTCTAACACTAGGCTTCCATGTGTCATTTCTTTGTTAAAAAATGTATTTAAGAAATGTTTCATGTTTATTTTTCTTTGGGAAAAATCCAACTACAAAGTTTGCTGCAAGAGAAAAATAAAAGAGGTCTAATATTGTTGAACCACGTGTCTTGAGTTTGTTTCACCTCCGACTTGTATTTAACCAGGGTAATGATGATTTGGATTGTATTACTAATGTTTTCCACCGAAATACGCTACACGCAGGTCCACAACTACCCATTCAGCAGTGGTGTTAAGTAAAAATACTTTAAAGTACTAATTAAGTAGTTGTTTGGGGGTATTTGTACTTTACTATTTTGCCAATTTTTACTTCACTACATTCATAAAAATAATGTACTTTTTACTCCAAACAATTTCTCTGATTCCCAAAAGTACTATTTTCATTTTGACAGGAAAATGGTCCAATTCACCTAGTGAGCATCCCTGGTCATCCCTACTGCCTCTGATCTGGCGGCCTCACTAAACACAAATGCTTAATTTGTAAATTATGTCTGAGTGTTGAAGTGTACCCCTGGCTATCCGTCAATAAAAAAATAACATTGTTCCGTCTGGTTTGCTTAAAATAAGGAATTTGAGATGGTTTATACTTTTACTTTTGATACTTAAGTACATTTTAGATATTCCATTGACTTTCAATACCTAAGTATATTTAAAACCAAATACTTTGACTTTTACTCAAGAAGTATTGTACTGGGTGACTTTCACTTGTCATTTTCTATTAAGGAATATTTCCTTTTACTCAAATATGACAAGATGCACCTTGTGCTGGGGACAATAAAAGGCACCTCTAAAATGTGCAGTTTTGTCACACAACACAATGTCACAAATATCTAACATTTTAAGGGAGTGTGCAATTGGCATGCAGACTAAAGGAATATCCACCAGAGCTGGTGCCATGAAATTGAATCTTCATTTCGCTACCATAAATTGCCTCCAACGTCGTTTTAGACAATTTGGCAGGATGTCGAACCGGCCTCAACCGCAGACCACGTGTAACCATGCCAGCCCAAGACCACCACATTCGGCTTCTTAACATTGGACCTTTGAGAAGTAGTTTTTTGCCCCAAAAAACAGAGATTTTCCCATTTTAATGGAAATCTAAGTTACTTAATTGTTACCGAGAAATTATTTGATATTGATATAAAAACGTCTGCATTTGGCATTTAATTAATATCCAGGCTGGCTTTGTGATATTTGGTGCGTGACTGCTTTGCAGACGGCCTGGAACGCGGCCGCCATTTTTGAGCTGTGAGTTTAGTAGCCATAGGCTACGTCAGAGTGTCAAAATGACTGATGGCGCAGGAGGTCGACGAAATAGACATAATGATTAATTATCACGGCGGATTCGAAAAAATAGACCGGAAAAACAGCCGTTATCCTTATTGTATCGTTTGGACACCTATTCCAATACTGTCGTGAGTAGCCACTTTTCCGGTTGTTTTCTTTTGCTCTCACCATCTGAAATGGAGACACTATTTACGTGACAGATCATGTTGATAAACATCAATGGTCATGTAGGCTTTCACATCTTTTGGACATTTAAATCACTAGCTTGCATTATAGCTAGTGAATTTCCAAATACTATGTGGGCTGGAATTAAAATGCCCATACCGTTAGATGCCTTATAATATACGCACATTTTTTATTCCCAGGACCCCCCAATACAGTGCTGTACCTCTGTTTTGTTCAGGTAGTTGCTCCCCTTCATTGGTCACATGGGGATCTGTACTTCTGCAGGCGTGACAAGAGACTTCGCTGGATCGTACTTAGTGTCTGTGAGTAATGCAGATCATGCTACAGCTTTATGTGCATAAGCCTAATCTTATTGGACCATCTGTTTCGTGATAGTTCCTCAACATTTCCCATCTTTCATTTCAGGAAGATAATATGGCCTTTGGAAGACCAACAAAGTAAGTTGGCTTTGTTCGTGCAATGCTTGGAGCTAGGCCTGGCATATTGTGCTCAAAATGGACATGCAGGCATTGCAGTTATGTAGTAAGGTTATCTGCAGCATTGCTTGTCTCTTAACAGGTACTGGAAGCTTGATGTTGATAAGGTGTGTGGCACTGGCTCAGCTGTCTGGGACAAAGCAGTGCACAATGCATCGGAGGAGTACAAATGCAGGCCGGTATGAACATTGACAGTGTCATAATAAGACAGACAGGAAGGTCTAGTAGTGGAATTATATTTCCTTCCTAGGTTCTATTGAACATCACTTCCACGTGGCCCGGGCCCTCAACCTCATGCGTTACGACAACAGAACGTTCTGGAACATGGTCAACCTATGCCTGCAGACCCTTATCCATGGCAGGCATGTCAGGTGAGATACCATGCAATCATGCAATGAAGAGGTACTCTACTTTATGTAACAGAGTATGCTCATTTCTGTCCTAACCAAGGCGCGAACACTGAACCTTCTGTACAACAATACTTGCCACTCACAAAGCAACATTCTGACTGACCAATCACTCTCTGTGTGTGAGTTTCCTTTGGATCATTTGACTAACTGGTGTGGAAGGACTAGAATCAGACATGCTGATGAAATGGGCAGAATCAAACTATACAACACCGGTCTGTATTGCAAAACAGCATCACCGAGTCTGAACAAGCAAGCATGCACCTGCCAGCAGGCAACGCTCTGCAGGAGGGACAGAGGAGCTCCAGACACGGGGAAACATATGCTGTTGAGAAACCCCCTCATTATTCTCCCCCGACCCACATAGGGAGCTGGCGTCACTGCTTTGTGCAGCATCCACATTATCGTCCGAGGGCACCACGTTCTTAAACAGTGGGGCAGCGTGTAATTCATCATTGCCAGATGTGGCCCCCTCATCACCACATCAACTCTCTGCTGGGGCTCCCACTGCTGGATCGGGGGGGACAGGGGTGGAGGACAGGGTGGAGGACGGGGAGGGAGTGAGGGGAAGGGAGTGGGCTAAACCTCTGGGAGATAAGGGAGTTGGTCTGCCCTCAGTGCCCTGTGTAAATTACCCTGGCTTCGGGGAAATTGAACTGACTGCACGTCCTTACCTGTCCCTATATACTGCCCTACAAAGGCAAACGCTCAAGCATTTTTCCCGCCATAAAGTAAGAACTGTTTCATCACATAGAATGTTTATATCTAAATAAAAAATATTTGACTGTGTAGATTCTACAATCTAAATGTGTTTATCCAACACTCTTGTTGTTTTTCTGTTTGACTTTGAATGGTCATTTATTTGACTTAGGGGTCATAGGTCAAATCAGTGGTCATGGTTGAACGCATAAAAAATTACGTCAGAATAAGATACTACATCAGTGCATTATCACTTATCTACCTACAACATATTTGTCTGGACAACAAATAAAACTTTAAAGACATTTTTCTCAGTTTCACTGTTGCGTTGAGTTTCACTGCTCTTTGTATTGCAGGGTGGGTAACTGCAGTCAAAACATGGTGGAACAAAACCAAAGTGCAGTAACTTCAGTTACTGCTGTTTTTACTTAGAAATTTGCAGTAACTACAAAATCCAACACAAACTTTCTATGAAACAGAACATAATTGATCCAGGTCACTTTGTCACAAGATAAAACAGATACTACAAAGCCTGATTTCAGTCTTAACTAAATTCTGACCAAAAGTGTAGTTCCTGCATTTTGCCTTTGTAGTGCAGTATAGATTACAAATGTCTTAAGAGTATGTGTTTTTGACCAACAGCTGAAATGTGAAGATTTAATGACTGTCATTCCTGTTCTCACTCACACACTCACACTCACTCACACTCACACACAAAAGACCTGGCTGCCCTTCCTCATGCTGACTGGAGCCCTTGTCACCTTCATCCTAACACTCAACCTGCACTGACCACACCAGGGAGCTGGAGGAGTGGAGAGATAATACAAGGGATTTTCCTGCTCAGTTGTAATCAGAAAAAGTGAATGAAGAAGAGGAATGTTCCGATGGGACACTTCTTTGTGCAGTACTAATATCCGCGCTCTCCGACATCCAGCAGAAAGGTGTCTCATGCGGGCAGTTATGTCCGGTTGTTCTGGCTTGTTTTGAAGTACCTTTTACTCGATAACAGAAAGGAATGTGGTATAAATGAATGTTTGGCTTGGGATAGTCATAACCATAAATATAGAACTGATATAGCGTCTGCTAAATGACAAGAATTTGAACGTAAATATATTGTCTATGGTCATAAATTCATACGGGTCTCTTTTACTGACCCCTGAACCCCATTTAACCAGTGTAATAACAGCTCAACATCATTTTACTTTGTAATTGTTTACTGTATTTTATCAGACAGTATTCGTTTACGCAATAGTGTAAGTTCTCTGAAGCAACATGCTCAGGAATGTTAATATACTGTACAGTAGTACATAATCATGACCAAGCATTTGATAGAATTACAGAAATGATGGGGAATAGGCTGTACCATATAGGCTAGTAAAGTTAAAACAAATTGCTTCGTAAACAACAGGTGTAGACTAACAGTGAAACGCTTCCCATCAATGCAGAGAGAAAGAAAATATAGAAATAATAGAAAAGTAATAATAAATACACAGAGTAACGCTAACCTTGCTATATATACATGGGGTAGCAGTACAGAGTCGATGTGCAGGGGTACGAGGTAATTGAGGTAGATATGTACATATAACTAGGAATAAAGTGACTTGGCAACAGGATAGATAATAAATAGTTGTAGCAGCGTATGTGATGAGTCAAAAAAGTTAGTGCAAAATGGGTCAATGCAGATAGTTAACCAAATAACTACCCAGACTATTTAGCTAAACTATTTAACAGTCTTATGGCTTGGGGTAGAAGCTGTTCAGGGTCCTATTGGTTCCAGACTTGATGCATCGGTACCGCTTGCCTTATGGTAGCAGAGAGAACAGTCTATGACTTGGATGGCTGGAGTCTTTAACTGCCTGTTATTGAGGGCGGCACGTAGCCTCGAGGTTAGAGCGTTGGGTTCGAATACCGGAACCACAAGGTGAAAAACAAATCTGTCTCTGTGCCTTTGAGCAAGTCACTTAACCCTAATTGCTCCAGGGGCGCTGGACAATGGCGACCCGGGTGTCTCAGGGGAGTTAGCATATGCCCCCCCCCCAAAAAAATATCATTTATATTACACACTTGTGTGTAGCAGGACAAATATATGCACCGCCCAAATTATTATATGTACCGGGCAATGCGCACTACCCTGTTTTGTGTTGTTATTTATTGGAACAAATATAAATAAATGTACATAATATGCATAGCCTACTTGTTCATTGTTTGTAAACTGTTAAATCATATCACACAAAGACAACACAGAGGTCTACTGGTCGACTGTTCTGTGTAGTATAATATTATTAGCGTCTGTGCCTTTAAAAGACGTGCACTGTAATTCCTCTCCTTGATTCTGCGCCGGTATTTAAACTCAAGCTAACAATTCGCCGGTCCTGTTGATCAGCAGATGAAATGTCCTTCTCACTCTCACTCAATGCAGACACAAACCATTGGGCTATCCATTCGGCACCATCTAAAGAAAGGCTAACACCTCATACCGGAATCTGAGGGTTTTTTTACGCCTTGATGTGCATGATACGGCGTAATATGACTCACCATCACCTTCTGCATATTCTGGTATTTATCAGTTTATAACTTTTCTCCTGCGTTATGCATAATTTGGTGATCATTGTACTTTTTGGTGCGCTACTCTGTGCGCTCCACCAGTGCTTGGAGTGCCCATCAGGCTGCGGATGCTTTGCTGACACGCGCACAGTGAAATGCGTCTCCAAGGACCTTCGCGCCATACCACAAGATATTCCAGGATACACAAGGAATGTGATCATCACAGGAAATAATATATTCAGAATTGGATCAGAGACGTTTCAAGACCTGAAAAATGTCACCACCATCATTTTGAGCAACAATAGGTGAGTAAATATTCTCATCAAAGATAATTGTTTACTGAGGCGTCACTACAGATCCGGGTTCAATCCCGGGCTGTGTCACAGCCGGCCGTTACCGGGAGTACCATGAGGCAGCGCACAATTGGCCCAGCGTCATCCGGGTTAGGGGGGGGGTTTGGCCGGCCGGGATGTCCTTGTCCCATCGCGCTCTAGTGACTGCTGGTGGCAGGCCTGGCGTCTGCAAGCTGACTCTGGTCGCCAGTTGTACAGTGTTTCCTCCGACACATTGGTGCAGCTGGCTTCCGGGTTAAGCGAGCAGTGTGTCAAGAAGCAGTGCGGCTTAGCAGGGTCGTGTTTTGGAGGACGCATGGCTCTCGACCTTAGCCTCTCCCGAGTCCGTACGGGAGTTGCAGCGATGGGACAAGACTGTAACTACCAATTGGATATCACAAAATTGGGGAGAAAAAGCGGTAGGAAAAATATATATAAATAAAATAAAGAGAATTGTATTCTTGCCGTTGCAGAGATTCAACATTTTCAACCATTGAGACATATACATTTGTATTTACTTGCCTATACATTTCTGAAGCTTTGAGTTAAGATTCTAAACTACAACAAAATGATTATTCCATGTTCTCCTGAATGCCATCACACCAACTTATGAAATATTTAGATACCTCTATTTGAGCATGACAATAATTATGCAAACATTACTTCTGAGTCCAATAATCGGTTTGGGCACTGTAAACATGGTCCATCTGTCTTCCCAGGATCACAGAGGTTGCGTCCCACAGCTTCTCTACCCTTTCTTACCTGCGCTCCCTGGACATGAGCTGCAACCATCTGGCTCTCATCCACCCTGAAGCCCTCAACATCCCAGGGAGTCCTCTAAAGGAGCTTAACCTCAGCCGCTCCCTGTATAACTACACCTCACTGACTGATCTCACCACCGCACTGCGCTGGGGAGGCCTAGGTGGGCTGCTCAGCCTAGACCTCTCCGGGAACCGCCTGGTCTTCCTACCCCCAGGGATGTTCTCCCACCTCCCCAGCCTGCAGCACCTCCTCCTGGGTAACAACTCCCTAGCATCAGTCTACAACGGCACCTTCTTTGGCCTGCGCCGCCTGGAGCTGCTCGACCTGACCCGCAACTCTTTCAGGGTGTTCGGAAGCGATGCTCTGGGTGAGCTGGAGAGGCTGGTGCAAGCCCCCCACATCCTGCTGAGCCACAACCCCTATGTCTGCACATGTGAGATCCAAGACTTTGCCGTGTGGCTCAAGAGCTCCCGGGCTCAGGTGGGGGATGCAGAAGCCCTGACCTGCGCCTCACCCTGGGAGTTTCAGGATAGGCCCCTGCAAGGGCTCGGGGTCCAAGTTATCGGATGCCATGTCACTTCACCACCTCTGGTCGGAATCAGAGACGAGGTGGACAACCTCTCCCTGCAGACCTCCTATGTCCTCCTGGGTCTGGTGCTGGGCTTTGTGGGCATGGTCTTCCTCTTTGTGCTCTACCTCAACCGGCAAGGTATTAAAAAGTGGGTGGTGGAGACGCGAGATGCCTGCCATGAAGTGTTGGAGGGGTATCAACACCGCTATGAGACCGACACTGACCCACGCCGGGAATACCTCTCAAAAGACGTCAGAGTCGAAGAGATGCCACCGACAAACGGTAGTTTTGGACAGGCTCACTCCGATAACCGCTTATCACAGCTACCCACTGACACCTGTTTAGTTCAGATCTCCTCAGACACACAGGTCAAGCCAGGCTCCATCTCGGTGGATTTGTGATTCCTCATTCCCTGGAATGGAACTGGACTGGAGGGGACTTGCATTCAGGTTGGGTAGGTTACTTTCTAAATGTAATCTGTTACAGTTTAGTTACCTGTCCAAAATTGTAATCAGTAATGTAACTTTTGGATTACCCAAACACAGTAATGTAATCGGATTACTTTCCCCTTATTAGAAGTAGACAAAAAAGGATCAACACACACACGTGGTCTCTGACTTGTGGTCACACTCGCTCAGTTGGAACAAACTTAAACCTGTGCTTTTATCAATGCTGAATTAAATGTCATTGAGAAAACAGCAAACATCCTTTCTGAATTTGAAAGTAATCCAACAAGTAATCATCTAGTTTTTTTTTCTGTAATCTGATTACAATATTTTTTTGCTGGTAACATAACTGATTACAAGTAAAGTTAAAAAAAATCAGATTACATATCAGTTTCTGCCCAACCCTGCTCACATTTGTGAGGGACTTATCTGTATCATACATTTCTGTACAATGTGTTGAATATAATTACATCACTTATGTAAGCATAAAACTGCAGAACAGTTATGCTATTTAATAGAGAGACTATTTTAAGTGTGAGCAGCCGGGCTCGTTGTACCTCCATAGCCTTGATACCTCTTTTACTGTGGCCACATTTTAACTGACTTGCATAGATTTAACCAAGTTGCCATCTGTCTTTGGTGTTGTATGTATTATTATATTATACTTTGTGGGTCTTATTGACATATCTAGATGGAACCAAAGCAATATTGCCTATCTGAAGGGTCTTGACTGCAAAACTAACCTTGAATGTCTACTCTTTTGGGAAGATTGATTGATTCCACACTGCACTAGGTCATCTTTTCGTCCTTAACTGACTTTGTAACCAGACGTGACAGGGCAAGAAAGAAAGGGCACATATTTCCAGAGTGCAGAAATGATATGGTATTGAAGGGATGAAGCAGGATCTAGTGTGGTGTATAAACTCATGTGCATAATTTACCAGTGCTATGTAAGATTATGGAAATGAAACAATTGTAAAACCCCTTTGTGCTGCTCAATAAAAAATGTTTTCAAAATGTTAACCAAATCACATTTGCAGTAAGTTTCCATTTAGTCTTAAATTAACTTTACAAATCTACAGGGTACTCTTGGGAATGATACTGCTCCGTTGCCCCCTTCTGTTACTAAGTGTAGGGCTAGTGTGATTCTCCTGCTTATCGCAGATGGGGGAAAGGGAGATGATTAAGTGTGTCTGTAGGGGGAAAGTGGGACAAGATGAAGGATGCTAGACAGAGTTGCACCTGCTGGCTCTGCAGGCAGCGGTGCATCTCTCTATCCTGTGTGCGAGTTTATTTGCAGGATTGTCTAACTAATGATCGCTATTGATCGAAGCAGCACTGACAGAAGATATTCATCCCCACCACAATGCAACTGGCTCTGGTCTGTGTGAGTTTATCTATTCAGTATTTGAATGATCTTATGATATAGCACTAAATGATGCCTGATATGTTGGAGTAACGTAAAGTGCAAATCGTTTTACAGATTGATTGCGTGCTACACACCGGTAAAGAATTATCATATTTTCAAAGATGTCAAGTCCATCTTTTAATTAGTCATTTATGAAGTGGTATCTTCAGCTAAAAGTACACATGCTCAGTCATCCCAAGGCAGGTGACGTATTGCACTGATACACTAGTGACACAGGCCTCGGTTGCTGTCAAAATGATGGAGGTGTACGGAGGACGTGGTGCGCACGGGCAGAATTTCTAAAACACCTGGAAACGCTGGCTATCATCAATAACCCCAGCAAGGTCTACATGCACTCTACTGAAGAGAGTAAATGGGCTGGGATTCACCATGCACAGAGTAAGGTCAGAACCAGTCCTCTGATTACATGCACTCGGAGCAGAAGAGGCAGCGCATTCCTCCCGGCTCACTCATTATTTGTTGGAAGAGAGGGGCATAACCTACAGAAAGTCAGCACAAAAAAAAGGAGAGGAGATATAAGGTTTGTATGATCGAAACAAACGTGACCTGGAAGCGTTTCAATGGTTTTACGTGACTGATGAGCCCATGTTTTGCTCTATGCTTTTTGAATTGAAAACAGAAATATATGACATAGACACTGAATGTGATATAAACAGTTCCTTTTCACCCTTTTACCAAGGAATAAGATCGCCTCACCACACCAACTACATTTGCCAGGCAGCTGTTTTACACCAGCAAGCTCCACTCTCATCAGTTATTTACTGCAGTAAAGTGAAAAGTATACAGAAGTTATGCTACTTTTAGGCTGAGGCATTGCTATTATTGTGTGACTCGCTCCTATAGTGGGTTTAAAAAATGTACTCTTCAGGAAACCAACCCATTTGGGTCAAATCAGTCAAATGTATGAGGGTGCCCTCTACTGGCATGAGTCTACTGTGTCTCTGTTAGACATGACTAATCCTATGGACATATCTAACAAAGGGATGACATGTTGCCTTCTGTCACACCATAGGCCACTTAATTGCAGCACCACAACAACCCAATTCCAAGAGTCCAATCAAACAAAAGGAACATCACAAATCACCTGAGGGGAGGTTGCTTTTTCAATTTGTACTTCGCTATTGACAAATTACTTTGACGTTTGCCTCCGAAATGAAGTTTGTCAGTATTGTTATCTGGATGGTTGTTTTTTTCGTTACAGATTTTTAGGCAGTTTGTGATACCCTGATGCCCCCCTTGATCCTGAAGCAATGGCCAGCCCCCCTCCTATCAACATAGACACACAGCCAGCTCTGAGAAATATCTACCAACACTGGACAATGACACAGGCCACCACCGGACAAAGATCTCACCATACCATCAGAGATGCTAATACACCCAGGTTTGGAGCCATGTTTGGAGAACCTCTTACCCGACTAACTGAGCTTGGGAGTGGGGAGAGCGCAGGATCCAGCAGACCTGTCTGGAGGAGGAAGGTTGGAGAGGCCAATGGGAGTGCTGAAAGAAGGAAGGAGGCTGAAAGATGTGTATTTTGGGCCTCTCTGTTCATACGTTTGGACAGATCTTCTGTGTGTTGGGTGGCATAGGCCTGACCAGCTTCAGATGGCTTCTACAGGTACAGTGATGTGAAGGGCACTGGGGGTATGAGGAAGTCTTCGAAAGGCTATAAGCTAGCACAATACTTTGGTAGCAACCCACTGGGGACACACTGGTTGAATCAACATGGTTTCTACTTAATTTCAATTAGTGGAAAGGCAACAAGATAAATTAAAAACTGCACTTTATGTATAGTTTTGTTGTCTACCAAGACTTAAGCCATGCATTTTTCTTCACTTCCTAAGATATTGGACGTGTCAGAGTTTGATGGACAGGAGAAGCAGGATAGAGTTGAGTGGGAAGTCAAACCAGCATCAACCTCCCATTGCTCCATAAAGAAGATGGGCCCCACAAAGAAGGGGGGGCACTCACCAACCACCTGATGATTGAAAACCCTTAGATATTGAGGGTCAGAATTTCAAGACCTTTTATACTAGACAGTATTTTATCCAGATTACCAATATGGGGCATCATTCATTCTTATTTGGCATTTTTTAATACAACTTTTGCTAATAAAATATACTTTTGTTTGCACTAAATTGTGTGCTAAATTTTAGGATTAGAATAGTATAAGGAAAACCTTCAATATAATAAAATACAAATTAATAAAATGATTGAACTGTCTATTTCCATGTATAATCCTCAAAATATAAATTTATTTGTGTATTTTATTTTCTATTTCAGCATTTCTTTTCCAGTTGATCAGTCTAGGATATTTATTTATTTTTGTGTTGCATTTTCTATTTATCTATTTCATTTCCACGTTTAATTATTTCTCGACTGATATGTATTTATTTCAAGTGACACTGGGCATTCCATATCTCTGATACTACTCATATCAGTAGATCTCTGGTCAGATACTTTGCAAATTGCGCCGACTACTGGATGATAAATATGTCATATGAATAGATATCCGCCTGGTGGCCGACACACGGCGGAAATGGATGTGGAGCTTGAATACGAGGGCGGTGGAAAAAAGGATGAGTGGACTTTTGTCCAAAAGAATGGAAAGGGGAGCAATGTTGTGGTAAATGTGTTTAGTGCTGCAGATACCTCATCGTATCTAGTAGGAATGCGTTTTGGGGGTAAACAAGACATCCCAACTTAGTGGATCTGTGTGCACAAATTTGTTTACATTCCTGTTAGTGGGGAGGGTTTTTTATTTTTTCTGTAATAAAGCCCGTTTGTTGGGTAGAACGAATTATGATTGGCTGGGTCTGGCTCCCCAGTGTGTGGACCCATGCACTCCCAGGCCCACCCATGGCTGCACCCCTGCCCAGTCAATTGAAATCCATAGATTAGGTCCTAATGAATTTATTTCAATTGACTGATTTCCTTTTATGAACTGTAACTCAGTCAAATCTTTGAAATTGTTGTATGTTGCGTTTATATTTTTTGTTCAGTATACATTTAAGAAAAGTATAACATGTCTAAAGAGGACTTTTCAACATTGCCTGCTCCCTAGTGTTCTCAATACTTAGAAAAACATAATATTGTAGGTCAGGGATAGTCTAGATTCAGGAGCGGGCCGACTTTTTCTGGAGCGAAGGTCGGGGGCCCAGAACATAATTACAAATATGTTTGTAACTACCGCAAGGCAAGCGGTACCGCAGCTCCAAAAGTCTTCTTAACAGCTTCTACCCCCAAGCCATAAGACTCCTGAACAGCTAATCAAATGGCTACCCAGACTATTTGCATTGCCCCCACCCCCCTCTTTTATGCTGCTGCTGCTCTCTGTTTATTATCTATGCATAGTCACTTTAACTATATGTAACAGTATAACTTTAGTACGTCCCCTCGCCCCGACCTCGGGCGCGAACCAGGAACCCTCTGCACACATCAACAACGGCCACCCACGAAGCGTCGTTACCCATCGCTCCACAAAAGCCGCGGCACTTACAGAGAAAGGGGCAACACTACTTATAGGTTTCAGAGCAAGTGACGTAACTGATTGAAACGCTACTGGCGCGTACCCGCTAACTAGCTAGCCATTTCACATCCGTTACATATACCTACATGTACATATTACCTTAATTACCTCCACTAACCCGTGCCCCCCGCACATTGACTCTGTACCCTTAATGCTACTTCACTACAATCTTACCGTTATCAGGCCTGTTACAGCATGTTGCATAAAATCATAATTCGTACCAAGGCTGGGCATATCATGAACTAAAATTCAATTGTTATACAAAATGGACACGTAAATAGCCTACTAATAATGAGTTAATTATCATAAAACTCAACAGGAATAAACTTTTCTCTAATTATTCTCCGAGGAACTCTCCACAGCAGATAATGCTACCATTTGATCGCTTAAACCACCTAAAGTGGCAGTTTAGAATTAATCGCCTATCTAAGTGTATATATATTTTTTGACTCATTGAGCAACAGGCTTAAAATTTATCTAGGTTTAAAGTGAAAACTAAACTTAGATTAGTGGAAGGATTTAATTGAACTAGGATTCATTTAAAACTAGGTTTAACATTTGGTGCAACAAGCTGAATAGATAGATAAACCTTGATTTAACCCAGTTTAAGAGTTAATCCATGTTGGTGCAACCCACCCAGAAAGTTGTGGTAGAGGTTTATCAGATGAAGAAATATTAAGCTCTATGACAAAACTTAATTAGATGAGCAGCATGTAACTGGAGAGGTTGACGTCGAAATAAGCGAGGAGAGACTGAAATGTGTTTTGTCAGATGGAGGGTTCAGGCATACCACTCCAAATAATGGTGATGAATGGGAGAGGGTCCATTCGGAGGGAAGTGATAGGTATTTCAAAACGTTCTCATGGGTAGGCCTATTTGCAGAACAGATTAAAGAGTAGAATCCTTACTGTGTAGTACATTTTCGAAATCATACATTTTCAGGCATATATATATATATACATATATTTTAGCTCCATAGAGGGAGAAACTTGCATTGTCATTTCATAATACTGCTGCATCTAAGGTGCACACCTCCGCTGTTTGGCCACTCAGAACAGAAGTGGTAGATACACCAGTGTTGAGAAACATAACATCTGAACAACGCACAAATAACTTTTGGGATTCTGGTGAAATTAAGTCACTACAATTACTGAAATAAAAACTTAAAAATGAAACATCGGCACAAATAATAGTTTTTCCCGTACAGCGCTTTATTTGTACCGTATAGCGTTCAGGCAACCCATTTTAAAATGTTTGACCACAGTAAAAGTCCAGCAACACTGCATATTATTCGGTTCCCCATAAAATGGTACCACATATAGATTCTACAGACCCTACTGAGTATTCTCTACAATACTTTTATTGCGACATCTAGAAATAGTTTTTGCTCTGGTTTTCTGTTCTACCTGATAATTAATTGCACCCACCTGTTGTTACCAGGTCTAAATCGTTCCCTGATTAGAGAGGGACAATGAAAACAAGCAGTGGAACTGGCTTGGAGGTCCAGAGTTGAGTTTGAGGGCAGAGGGATTCTTATTGTGGGCAATGGAATGGCTGGAGTAAAAGGCCAGCAACATTCTGTATTATCTAGCGCCCCATGAAAAGACACCATATATAGCCTACATTCTACAGACCCTACTGAGTATTCCCTACAATATTTTTTTACTGTGGCACATTGAATAGTTTGTTTTATACGGCAATAATATTTCATGTACAGTGTTTTGCATTGGGGCTATTTATTTGACCTTGGAACATGTTTTAAAACACACGTGTATTGCAAATGTCACTTACATATGAACCACTATGAATATTGTTCATGTTTAGTCAATTATTTTCATATATTATGAAGAAATACAGGTTATTGACACTTTTCTATTATTACGTGGGGGACTTTTATTTTGAACATTTCTGATCGTCACGTCTTCCCTGTGTGTGGGTGTTGTAGAATTTGGATTTACCTGTAGCCGCAGGTAATAACCTACACGGGAAGACGGAGGAACAGAACACTGCGGAATTTACCAAAAGGAGTTTAGTCTTCAGTGGTTAGGGTTGGTAGCTAGCTATTTGTCTTGAAATCGGTTGACTTTGTCGTGAAGAAAACACAATTGGAGAGTTGAGAAACCGATACACACAAACTCGACCCAAAGAAAGAAAGTTTTCCGTACGGACTTCCGTAATTTTATCGGCGTCAAGAGTTAACAAAAGTAACCCAAACGATTTATGCGGTAAGTTAACTTCTCAAGTGTTCACCATATGAAGAAGCTTATCCTTATTTCGAACAAGCTTGACTCTAGCCTGATAAAGTGATCTTATAGATGACATGTTATTTGTGTTTTGAAAAGTCATATTTAAAACTTCCCAATTTCTTTACCCTTAAAAAGGTAGCCTACCCGATCAAAATAGACCGAATGCACGCACGGAAAATGTATCCAAAACAAAGTCCTTGTGACAGTTCCACCAGCCAAATTGATAAGCGATTTAGATTGACTTGAAAGATATCAGAATTTGACTTTTTCCTATGGCATTCTCTCCAATTGCATGATTGTTAAAACGTGTATCTGCAAAGTAGCCGACAACAAACTATGGGCTGTATCTCAAAATACAGTATTAGTTCAATGTTTGGCGTCAATAGTCTACTTGTTGCAACAGGAAATTATTAATGTGACTGTGACTGGCAAAGAGATGATTAGTAAGCATAATAATTACTGTGTTTAGATATGACTATTATAAAGTGTTCATGTTCCCATCACATTGAAAGGTCCCGGGAGGTTTGAGCCATGCCTGGCCACAGCACAGGGGCTCCTCAGAAGTCCCGCCACGACAAACAGCACAGGGGACACAGCACCAGGGCTGACGGCTACAAGCAGGGCCGCACCATCTCTAGAGACCGCACCGCCAGCCAAGAGTCCTACAAGGACCCTCATGCCGACCACAACACACGGGAACAGTACAATGGCGACCACACCCGTCACTCTGAAGCCCAGCAAGGCCGCAGAGGAGCACCCTCGACACGACACATCAACGGGCGGGGGTCAGAGACACTGGGCTTCATCCCTGGCTCAGCAGACTCTCCCCAGAGCACAAATGCATGTGGTTCCTGTGCCTCTATGGGCTGGAGTGGCTGCAAGGCGCTCCTTTGCTGTGTCCTCACCTGTGGCTTCTGTGGCAGCCGGGATCTCTGTCTGCCTGTCAACAACGAGAGCTCCACGGACCACCCCAGCAAGGCCGACCCTGAGCAGCCCCACCCCCCCAACGGCATGTCCGTGTCCAAGCCCACCTGCGGCATCCCTCTGGAGCCCAGCATCAAGCCTTCCAAACAGCCCTCCAAGCTGCCTCCCAGTGACAGCTTCCGCTACAAGGACGTCCGCATCGGTGGCCAGACGGTGGTCTATCCCACCTCGTCGTCGGGCCCCAAACGGACGCGTACGGGCGGCAAGGGCGACAGCCAGCGTCCCGTCAGCAACACCAGCACCATCTACTCCCGGGAGGACCTGGATCTGGACGACCTGAGCGACAGCGGCACGGACATTGACTCGCTCATCACTAAGAAACTTCTAGAGCTCTACGCGCTGCACCAGATCGACCAACTGGCCAAGTGCACGTCTGACTCGTCGTTCTCAAGGAAGACCAATGAGATCAGTGAGCTGATCTGCAGTATTGCTCAGGACTACAACCTGGAGCAGCGGGAGGCAGAGTGCAGGCTGGTGCATGGCGTCATCCGCATCAGCACGCGCAAAGGCAAGAAGAACAAAAACTCCAACTCCCAGGCCCAGGAGCCAGTGCACCAGCAGCCGCGATCAAACGGGGGGAACGACCGAGGGACCCTCCTTCCTGACAGTGGCAATGAAACAATGATGTACACCTTTAACAGCAGTGAGAGTAAGAGAGGGTTACTACATTTATGTATCCATTCAAAATAACTAGTGCATTTCAGGTATTGAGGGTCTTGAGCGAATAAGGGTGACAAAGTTTTGTCTTTCAATTTAAGTCAGAAAATCCAACAATGAATTCTATTCCACATTACTTTCCCATTTAACCTCCCAGTTTTCCCCTATTCTTACTTCATGTTTATGTCGCATACCAAAACCATAGATTACTCTGCTGAAATGCTTTTGGTGCGCTAGTTAGTGTTTGTTGTCTCACCTCTTCGGTATCATTGAGTCTCCATTTTCTATTCATTCATATACATCTATGTTTGAGTAACTGTAAGTTGTGTTTTTACCACAGTGGAGCCTGAGGTGAAAGTGTCAGAGCTGACACAGTCGGACGAACTAGCCAGGAAGATGAGGTACTACAGTGGAAGAAGTAAGTACTTCTGGACTTGAATTCACTGTCTCACAGTAGGAGTAATGAATGAGATTATATGGACATGGGGTACCTGATCCTAGATCAGCACTCCTCTGAGATGCTTTTTGAAAACGTGCCCTAGTCTAGCTAGTCTTGGCCAAACCTGCACCTACAGTAACATTGTTTGACACTTATTTTACAGTATTTAGACTAGTACTATATCTAGACCCTGTACTTCCCCATACCATAGATGTTGTACTGTATAAGATGCAGTGCATTTGGAAAGTATTCAGACCCCTTTCTCCACATTTTGTTACCTTACGGCCTTGTTCTAAAATGGATTAAATACAATGTTTTTCCTCATCAATCTACACACAATACCCCACAATGACGAAGCAAAAACACGATTTTAGACATTTTTGCAAATGTATTAAAACAAAAAACATACCTTATTTACATAAG
The DNA here is from genome assembly GCF_045679555.1 of Salvelinus alpinus. Classification (NCBI taxonomy): domain Eukaryota; kingdom Metazoa; phylum Chordata; class Actinopteri; order Salmoniformes; family Salmonidae; genus Salvelinus; species Salvelinus alpinus. Next base: position 19,495,184 of record NC_092120.1, read on the forward strand.
TATTCAGACCGTTTGCTATTTGACTCAAAATTGAGCTCGGGTGCATCCTGTTTCGATTGATCATCCTTAAGATGTTTCTTCAACTTGATTGGAGTCCACCTGTGGACATGATTTGGAAAGGCTCACACCTCTATATAAAGGTCCCACAGTTGAAATGTGCATGTCAGAGCAAAAACCAAGCCATGAGGTGGAAGGAGTTGTTCGTAGAGCTCTGAGACAGGATTGTGTCGAGGTACAGATCTGGGGAAGGGTACCAAAAAATATCTGCAGCATTGAAGGTCCCCAAGAACACAGTGGCCTCCATCATTCCTAAATTGAAGAAGTTTGGAATCACCAAGACTCTTCCTAGATCTGGCCAAACTGAGGAATCGGGGGTGAAGGGCCTTGCTCAGGGAGGTGACCAAGAACCCGATGGTCACTGAAGGAGCTCCAGATATCCTCCGTGGAGATGGGAGAATCTTCCATAAGGACAACCATCTCTGCAGCACTCCACCTATCAGGCCTTTATGGTAGAGTGGCCAGACAGAAGCTACTCCTCAGTAAAAGGCACATGACAGCCCGCTTGGCATTTGCCAAAAGGCATCTGAAGACTCTCAGACCATGAAAAACGAGATTCTCTGGTCTGATGAATCCAAGATTGAACTCTTTGGCCTGAATGCCAAGAGTCATATCCGGAGGAAACGTGGCACCATCCCTACGGTGAAGCATGGTGGTGGCAGCATCATGCTGTGGGGATGTTTTTCAGCTGCAGGGACTGGGAGACTAGTCGGGCTTGAGGGAAAGATGAATGGAGCAAAGTACAGAGAGATCCTTGATGAAAACCTGCTCCAGAGTGCTTAGGACCTCAGACTTGGGCAACGGTTCACCTTCCAACAGGACAACGACCCTAAGCACACAGCCAAGACATCGCAGGAGTGGCTTCGGGACAAGTCTCTGAATGTCCTTGAGTGGCCCAGCCAGAGCCCGGACTTCAACCCGATCGAACAACTCTGGAGAGATCTTAAAATAGCTGTGCAGCGACGCTCCCCGTCCAACCTGACAAAGCTTGAGAGGATCTGCGGAGAGGAATGGGAGTTATTCTCCAAATACAGGTGTGCCAATCTTTCAGCGTCGTACCCTAGAAGACTCGAATCTGTAATCACTGCCAAAGTTGCTTCAACACAGTACTGAGTAAAAGGTCTGAATACTTATGTGAAAATTAATTAGCAAACATTTCTAAAAAACAGTTTTCTTTGTCATTTTGGAGTATTGTGTGTAGATTGAGGGGGAACAATCGAATCGATTTTAGAATAAGGCTGCAACGTAACAAAATGTGGAAAGTCAAGGGGTCTGAATATTTTCTGAATGCACTGTATATCTTGAATCTGAGCCAGCATCTATTTACAGTTTGGTGGGTTCTGCAGCGTTTCAGTGTAAATGTTCTACACTGGAAATACTCTCCCATATCTGATCCGATACATGTTTTCAGAACAATAACACATTGTTTCCTTGTTGTGGCTTATGGAATGGTTCTTTTCTTGTCCTGGGCAGTCTTCATTTAGGCACCAAACAGCAGAAAACTGACTGGAACAGGGAAGGACTAGCTAGACTTGTCCAATTTAGAAACGCTCATTTTCCGTTGCAAAACGTTTCTATCTGCGTGGCCTAATGAACACAACCCTGGGTTCTATGCGGCAGCAGAGGTAGTAGGCCTAACCGCTAGGCTTGGCTGACTGTTCCGGTAAGTCATGGTAACTGAGGGGCTCTGTTCAACGCAGCTGCAGGCGTTTTCTAACCTTCTCTCTGATCACCAGTGGCATACTGTGTTTTGATGTGACTCCTGGAGAAGGAAAGCCTTCGCATTCCTCCTTTTTCTGTGTGCTGTTTTCTGCTGGCTATTATACCACCTCCCCCTCTCTGCCACCCTATACACCCCTTGCATCCCATCTCAGTTTCCCTATTTGCTCTGGGTAGGTGGTAGTGGCGGTGCATAATGCCCCCCCCCCCCCCCCCCCTCAGGCAGCGTATCAGGTGACATTAAATACCTGCCACATAATGGATGACGGTTTATGAAATTTGGGTAGTAACCCTGATTACAGCTTTTTGTTGTACGGTGGTGAGAATGGAAGGTGAGGGGGAGTCTTGTTACAATGCCTTTTGAATAGAGGAACATTGCGATGTTTTCACACCATATACATCTGTGGGAGTGTGCCAGGATATCAGCTGTCAGAATGTAATTTTTCTATCTTTATTTGATGAAGGGACAGTTTAATGGACACAGATCTTAAGCCTAGTCCTGTAAATAAAAATGCTCAATGGAGAATCTGTAGCTTTTAAATCCAGGATTAAGCTTAACCAGTGTCCAGGAAACCTGTTCCGTAAGGTATGGAGTGGTTCAGTAACCATTTAAAGTGGTAACTTCAAATATGTCTATACCTTATAGTCTCTGTCCATTTTAAATACTGGCTGGTAAATGTCTCTCTCTATTCTGGCCCTTCTAGCTGTCTCCTCCAGCTCAGCTACAGCCTACTCTCACTACCAGCATGACACAGAGACTGACTCGTCAGGGGCCCCACTGCTGCACGTCCTCTGAACGTCAGGACAAGGTCAACGCAACGTCTAGGGCACAACGTTCTCAAGGGCCTCAACCGAACTGGGTCTGGCTGTTGTGTGGTAGTGGGACATGTTTTTGTTGATCAGCCTATTGTTCCTCCAACACTGTCATGCTTCACTGGAACTAATAGAAGGACATCCTATAATGACAGAGGAGCTTAAGTGTGGGACTATTGAAGCCAGCTCTTCTCTCTGGTGTGGATTCAGCATGTCCTTCCAAACCACGGAACCGTCTGTGAGGGAGGCCTGCTTGGAAGGGCGAGATGGTGGCACAAGTCTACGGGTGCCCAATTGGCACATATCTGAACATTGGAAGAGCGGGGTTTTTTTTAACGGGAAGAAAACGATGGACTTTTATTGTGTATTTGCATGCTATATTGTAAGTTGTTTTTATACCAGTTATGTTGTTGCCTTGCCACTCCTAGCAGAGACACTAAAAAATCACTCCATGCATTTTTAACTCGGTTCTCAGTAAAGTGACTGAACCCTAACGCATAACCGTCCCTGTTTTAGTGTGTGTGTGTGTGTGTGCGCGTGTGACTGTGTTTGTCACCCTACCATTTGGACCCAGTACCAGGTTTAGCTTCATACTTTACTTTGTCAAAGGAGTTACTTTGTACAAAACGTTTTTTTCCAAGTGAACGTTGCTTTTTGGTTTGTCTAAACATCTCTTTCTAAATTGGAATTGGGGCATTTTGTCAATGTATAGGTACATTTTTTATAAAAAAATTAAAAAGCAATGAATCTCCTTGCCTGTTTATTCCAACTTGCTACTGTTTTAATTCAACTCTGTTGATCTAAAATATAGTTAAATCTAATAGAGTATGGATTCGGTATGCACATTGGATTGCATCTTAACTTGGTCTGTGCATGCGATTTCCATTGACACCAATGCTTGAGTTAAACACAGATCTCAAGGATGGATTCAGTCCATTGAGTCTTCAATTACTTTGTGCTGCTTATGTTTACACAGATGTGTGTTATTTGGGAACACTAGGGATGATGTGTTTTTGATGTTGGGTTAGTCTCTAATTTGTCATTTGATCAGATTTATGTTAAAGGTCAGCTATGCAGCAGAAGGGGGGGAAAATATCTAATGTAGTGTACATTTTTAAAAAGCCTGTACTGGTAATTTATTGTCAAGCTTTCAATCTTTCCTTCACCATGTAATGTGTTAACGGGCATCGCTGTATATTCTTTCAACACTAACTAGTCCTACACTCTTTTGCCTGCTCTCACTGTCACAGCAACATGTTTGTGCAACGTTGTTGGGCTACTTTATCAGCACCTCTCTCTCTCTCCCCGTCTCTCAAATTACTGTCGTCAGCCCCCCCTCCACCCCGGTCAATGTGTTGTCAGTCTATTTCCGCCCTCAGCGAAAAAGGAGGAACTCGTTTGACTGGTTTTGACAAAAGAAAGGATATCAAATCCTGCTGCCTGTCCTGAGTAGTTCATCGCAGAGGGGAGCACTATGAAAACCTGCTTTTGAGAATTCCTCTGTGTCCCGACGCTCTGTTGAGATTCATTTCTGTTTCCCCTGGCTCTCTGCCCCCTCTGCATTCCAGTTCTACCTGTGTGAGGCATCGTGAAATTAGTTGTTTCACAACTAACACCTCACACCCGGTCACATGACATTATATGTACCTTCTCTAAACCGAATGGCACAGAGAATGTCTCTTCTCTTGGATGTTGACATGCATGGTGACATATTTCAATAAATACTTCCATGTTGACATATTTCAATAAAGACTTCCATGTTGACATATTTCAATAAAGACTTCCATGTTGACATATTTCAATAAAGACTTCCATGTTGACATATTTCAATAAAGACTTCCATGTTGACATATTTCAATAAAGACTTCCATGTTGACATATTTCAATAAAGACTTCCATGTTGACATATTTCAATAAAGACTTCCATGTTGACATATTTCAATAAAGACTTCCTTGTTGACATATTTCAATAAAGTTTTCCATGTTGACATATTTCAATAAAGACTTCCATGTTGACATATTTCAATAAAGTCTTCCATGTTGACATATTTCAATAAGCGTACAAAAAGCCCATGTTTGCAGTGGACAACAGATTTGATGTGTCATGGAGTTTATCATCTTGATTCATGTGCGCATGATTGTTTGTAAGAATTGTGTTAACATTAACCTAATGCAGGTTACAGCCGAACCCTTCTTGCCCTGGTGTCAGTTTAAATGACCACCACAGGAGGGAGCAGCATACCACAATCATTGAAAATCGTTTCCCTGCTCCAGCTTAAAGGGGAAAGGCACCTGCTGATCTGACCTTGTTTTGGGCTTGCTCCTCAAGAAGTGGTGGCGGCCGTGACCCAAGCCAAACGCCAGTTGGTGTGAGTGTTTCTCGAGTCTGTCCTTGCTACACCGAGACACACCTATCTGTCAGAACCTTGCCCGTAGCCGTTTCTCCCCACGCAATCGCAAACAAACCTGCAGGTTGAGTTTAATAAATACAGACAGGTGTATGGTGAGGTGCTGGAGGAAGTTTTGGATAGGTCAGTAGCTAACAGAGTAATATGAGAAGAATGCAATTGCTGAATTTAGGTCGATGTTTTTTTGGGGGGCTATTTTGCTTCCACTGGTCCTGGGTCTCTTTTTAAGGTCAACGGCATCTAGAACTTTACTTAGTACCAGGACATTTCTGCTAAAAAGCTGGTTGCCTCGGCCAGGAGGCTGGAATTTGGCAGCAAGTAGATCTTCCAGAAAGAAAATAACCCCAAGCACACATCAAAATCCACAAAGAAAGGATTAATTGACCACAAAAATCAACATTTGGCAATGGCCATCTCAGTGTCCTGACTTGAACCCCATTGAAAACCTGTGGTTTGAATTGAAGAGGGCAATCCATAAGCGCAGACGAGGATATCAAGGTTCTGGAAAGATTATGTATGGGGGAATGGGCTATTTCAAGCGCTCTGTTTTTCAGGGTGAAATCTGAACTTGAGATCCACAAGTGGGATTGCATGGAAATTCCCCTGACCCAGTGAAGATAAGGTATTTTCTGAGTCTGGGGTAATGTTACGTCTAGGGCTCAGGAAGCTACATTAACTTAATTTTGTATAAAATCATATATTGATGTCAATGAAATAGTTCTATTTTGTATCATAGGATTTGGGCCTCAGTGTGTAAAATTACACTGAACAAAAATAAAAATGCAACATGTAAAGTGTTGGTCCCATGTTTCATGAGCTGAAATAAAATGTCTCAAAATGTTCCATACTGACAAAAAGCTTATTTATCTAAAATTCTGTGCAGAAATTTGCTTACATCCCTGTTAGTGAGCATTTCTCCTTTGCCGAGATAATCCATCCACCTGACAGTTGTGGCATATCAAGAAACTGATTAAAGAGTGTGATCATTACACAGGTGCACCTTGTGCCGGGGACAATAAAAAGCCACCCTAAAATGTGCAGTTTTGTCAGACAACATGATGTCACAGATATCTTAAGTTTTGAGGGAGTGTGCAATTGGCATGCTGACTGCAGGAATGTCCACCAGAGCTGTTGCCAGAGAAACTAATGCTAATTTATCTACCATTTTATAGAATTTATCAGTAAGTCCAACTGGCTTCACAACCGCAGACCCCATATAACCACGCCAGCCCAGGACCTCCATATCCCGCTTCTTCACCTGTGGGATGGTCTGAGACCAGCCACCCGGACACCTGATGAAACTGTGGGTTTGCACAACTGTAGAATTTCTGCACAAACTGTCAGAAACATCTCAGGGAAGCTCATCTGCGTGCTCGTCGTCCTCACCAGGGTCTTGACCTGACTGCAGTTTGGCGTCGTAACCGCCTTCCATGGCCACTGGCACGCTGGAGAAGTGTGCTCTTCATAGATGAATCCTGGTTTGAACAGTACCTGGCAGATGACAGACAGTGTGTATATCATCGTGTGGGCGAGCGGTTTGCTGATGTCAATGTTGTGAACAGAGTGCCCCATGGTGGCGGTGGGGTTATGGTATGGGCAGGCATAAGCTACGGACATCAAACACAATTGCATTTTATCGATGGCAATTTGAATGTACAGAGATACCATGACGAGATCCTAAGGCCCAATGTCGTGCCATTCATCTGCCACCATCACCTCATGTTTCAGCATACATTATTAACCAACTTCGCACAGCCATTGAAGAGGAGTGGGACAACATTCCACAGGCCACAATCAACAGCCTGATCAACTCTATGCGAAGGAGGCAAATGGTGATCACACCAGATACTGACTGGTTTTCAAATCGACACCCCTACCTTTTTTTTAAGGTATCTGTGACCAACAGATGCATATCTGTATTCTCAGTCATGTGAAATCCATACATTAGGGCCTAATGAATTTATTTCAATTGACTGATTTCCTTATATGAACTGTAACTCAGTCAAATCTTTGAAATTGTTGCATGTTGCATTTTTGTTCAGTTTATATTGTGGAAAACCTTGTAGTACCTCAATAATGCTCAGGTTGTAATAGTCAAAAGTTACCTGGAGTCCATACCATTTGTTTAATAGATCCCTCTATTGCACCAGGAGAAATCTGCAGGCCTAAATCCAAAATGAATGAGTGATGCTGCCAATCTTTCCCATTCATTTGGAAATGTGGCCTCCGAACGCATTGAGCATGATCCACACAATGGATGGCATGAACATCAGACTCAAATAAGTAAGGTTTGAAATATGTCACTGCCCACCAGCCAAGTGTTACATCTGCTCCTGCCACGCCCTCTACTTCTCGTCCTGTCTCCCTAACCTGCCGCCACTCCCCCAGTACTCTCTCCCTCTCTCTCTCTGTGTGTATGTGATGGTGTGAGTGGAGACAGGTGTGCTGGAGGTGGAACAGATCCCCACCAGCTGCAACCAGTTCCATAATCAAGGCCTCTACAAATACTCAGCCCTGCCACTTTCAACTGCCAGTTCATAGCCTCTGCTCAGTCAGTCTGTGTTTGTTCCTGCATAGAGCTTGTTATCCTGTTGTGCCTGTTTCTCCCTAGCCTGACACTGCTTTTCTCTCCGCTCTGCCTCTGGTCCCTGTCTCCAGTCCCTTGTCTCGTCAGTCCTGCTTCCCTGCCCTGGACCCCCCCTGCTTTTCAATAAACACCTTATCTTGTCCCTGTCTCCTCGTCTGAGATTGCACTTGGGTTCACCTGCTCCGCCCCGTGTAATACCAAGAGCTGTCGAAATTACAGCTGCGTTAAGTCCATGAAGCACAATGCGTTTATGTGGTTTGTGTTTAGCCAGTTGAGTTCGCATTGGTCAAAGCAAAAGAGTAAGCTCACGTGCCAATCATTAATTAGAAGACACCAGGGGGCTGTAGAGAGAGACCTGTGGTACAACTACACTCACAGAGCACAGAAAGATCATGGCCGGGGATACATTTCACGTACTGTGCTTCTGATGGAGCTACTGATCAGCACTGCTCTTCTTTGGACTGATCCTACATGGGACTTTGGGTATAGTGGAACACCCAATATCGCTCCAGTGTGGGAGGTAAGGTCAGTCTGCCATGTGCCACTTTGCATCCTAAAGGTGACCGTTCCTCAACTATGTGGCTGTTCCACAGAGCTGGATCTCAGAGTGTTATTGAAGTGGACTCCTACGGGAAGATCAATGTTGAAAATACAGAAAGAGCAGAGAGACTGAGTAGGGCCTGGCTGCGCTCTGGTTGGTCATAATATCAAAGCTGAGGATGCTGGACGCTACACCGGTCAACATTACCCTATGGAATATGGCCCAAAATATGGGGATGGTTTGGTTTATCTGTCTGTCCTTTTGATCTCTTCATCGACACCAGCGCAGATCTACAGGCTCTCCCGACCTTCCTTGACTTCACCCCAACATTCTCAGACCAAAGTCGCCTCTCTGTGATGTCAATCAGTTGCATAGGGCTCTGTATGGCACTGCCCTTAATGGTTGTCATAGTTGGTGTTTACACCAAGATGAGGGACCTCCTAAAAGCAGAGGTTTCTTCAGGCATGGAGGCGACAGAGCACCAAGTCTTGGGCTGATGTCCTGCTCCTCCTCACTCTCAGTTCTCTCTTAAAGATGCCATGTTTTCCACTGTCAATGTATTGATTGTGTAAGTCCTTTACTGATTGTATTATTTTTACTGTTAGCTACATTAAATGATGTTAGGAAGATTTGAACAGGCATGTATTATATATATTTTAAATGTTTTCTGGAGACGTATCCCTAGGCTCCAAAGCCTTTTTCTTGGTTTCGACATAAAGTTTTGCTTTTGTGAATTGCTCTGTAAAAATGTCTATACTAATTTGTGAATACAAAGGAATGAAACCATGCAGAATGTATCTTTGAGATCTGATAGATCTGTCTTCATGGCAGCATAAATAAACACTCTGTACTGTGTAATCGAAGAGCAGTAAGAGACTTATTTTTCGGTAACACTGTACCTAAATACAAAAAAAGTCTGAATAAAAAAATAAAACATTTAATCACACATTTTCACCTTTATTTTTGTTGTTGTTGTGAAAAGTTGTTCACGTGTCCAGTCTAGGGAAACTAAAATACAACCTAATGTTGTCACGGTGTGACACTCTACATATGTAGATATTGTATTCTTTATTTAGATATGTAGAACACCGTGACATTTTTCATTCAAGCCCGACCTTGGCTTCATTAGACTGAAAATATTATTCCTCATATCTTATTGGTATGATAAGGGGAGCTTAGTGACTGTTATCGACCGTTGAGACAGTCACTATGCAGTTCCGTTGAGGCTGTCTCTCGTTGCGAGAGACACTCGTGAGAGGAGAGAGGCAGCAAGATGACGGTACAGGGTACCCAGCTGGTAAACCCCCTTCCAAAGTGCCCTCTGTACCGGTGAGGTATTACAGATAAAGCTTACTGTTCAAACACATTACGAATCAACAGGAACTGCAGCAGGAAGTTATAAACTCGAGGAGCACTCTCACACTACTGTGATAGCCTTGTCTATGTATAAAAACATCACTGATGCTTCACTCATTCCCAATTCCCAACACAGATTCACTCTAACCCAATGGTTAGGGGGGAGAATGTGGGCTTTTAAATTCTACACATATTTTCCCAGTGCTCTGCATATTAGTAGTTACTTTAGAAGAGATATGTTTAAATTGAGCTTGAAGGGCTCCTTGAATGGCAATGCCTGCTGTAATATAGACCTCTTGAACGTGGACGTTTAATCTACTTTGGCTTGGCTAATGCTGTTTGTATTCTTATCTCGCAAACCATATTCCAAATTGTAAAGACACATAACACAGTAATTGTATAAAAATATATTTCGAAAAGATATTCTGGAGGCAGTCCCAGAAATGATTTACATTACTCATGCAAACATTACACAAAACAAACAATGTATCTAAACAGTATTCTGCACAATATCCATGGTTTTAAGGAATGTGTATTGTAGACTGGAGTGAAGCCTGTCTGATATAACCAGTAAAATGTCTGTTATAACTACCAGCCATTGTGACCTCAATTTTTTACCAAAAATGTTGCTAATATACAGTAAATGTTGCTCATTCATAGTTGGATGTAAACAATAGCAAACTGTTCTCATATTTTAGAGAAAAAAAATATTTTCCTATTTGGTCAGACATGAAAACCTGTCAGGGATAGTGTTACTGTGAATAAAGAATACACATGTATTTTGTTTCCCCTTATGACGAGCACTTATTTGTCAATCTCTTCACCACATGACCAGGCACTCCAACTCAGTCCTGGGGGCTCAATATCCCTCACAGCGGGAAATTATATCAGGTCTCTGTACATCAGCTCTACAGTAAGCTACCTACTGAAGAGCATATCGACCAGGAAGTCCAGTAGATCTGCTTGACCAATGACAGGACGGAAGAAGAGCTCGGTGATGAGGTTGGGTGTGATGGTCTTGAGCATTGAGGCTGCGAGCAGGATGCCAGCGAAGCGGCCTCGGTCCCCAGGGTGGAGTGATTGGACCACCTCCCTCAGAGCATGCTGAGCCTCCTGCTGTAAGTCCTCCACGAATAGAGCTGCCTTTAGGTCTTTCACATCTGTTGAGGAGGACAGACATGTATCATGAGTGGACAAGCTACATTTTATGCCCAGTTGTACAGCACAGTACCTTTCAGTTGTATATGACATTGCAATAGATTTTTTTGTAACCCTACTGATCAGCTGGATTCACTGAAGTTATTTTATGTTTTGTTGCGTTGAGTCGACATTGTGGACAAGCCCTTAACAAGTCTTATTTAATGTTTGAATTCTGTTAGTAGGTAAAATCCCTACCGAACATGCACTTCCATTGACTGGTTGAAATATTGAAGCTTTAAGGCAAACCTTACCTGGGTTAAATATCATGGTGCCCTTGAGGTATGCGTACTCCTTTGGACTTAAATCCAGACTCCAGAACTTTTTGAGGCATGACTTGAGTTTGTTCACACCAGCCAAGGTGGGCTGCTCTCTTTCCGTCTCTGAGCTCTCTTGAGAATTCAAGAGGATTCTTTTCAGCATGCTATCGACAGGGGTGTCGATGACGTCAAAGTTCATGCCTTCCTGGGCCAGACCCAAAATAAAGAGTGGCACCCAGCAACTTTGGAGGAGCGACAGTTGATCGTTCAGTGGGAGTTGGTTGAAAGCAGGTAAGTTCTTCATGAAGTGAATTGTTTTCACCAGCACTCCCGATGCCCCTTGGCAAATGTCTACCGGACTTTTCAAGCACACTGTCCGTCGCATCTCACAGTTGCATCTACGAGGCATAAAGTTGTAGTTCAGGCTGTTGTGGCTTGACTTGTAATTTTCTCGATTGAGGATGTTGTAAAGGATAGCATTTGACTGCCTATCATCGTAGTCTGTACATTGACATACGTTATCCATTTTGATGAGATACAGAACAAACTCTCAAAAACAAAATGAAAAGCTGAAATACATTCAAATGTTCTTGTCCTACCAAGACAGGCCCTTGTTGAGGTGGTGTGTGGTTGTGCGGATGCCTTGCACCATGCTTCTATTTTTAAGGCCAACCCACTGAGCTAAACTTGTGCACCTTGACCTGTCAATACTCCCTCGGTGAAAAACAAAGTGCCCCTAAAGAGCAGACAACTCGACTGACGGTGTCCTCCTAAAGAGCAGATAAGGTTTTCTCAATGGAAACCAAAGGAAAGTGCATATCCATATTGGGCGGGGTGAGCCTAATCTGTGTGACTCTGTCATTACCCCAGGCTGTACCAAGCTACCAAGGACTGTGGGAGTACTCAAGCACACTGTATATAGCTCCGTTCATTGCCAGCTCACACCTAAGTTGAACACGGGCCAACGCAAACAGGTAAGGGACCACTGACCTGTCAGCTAAGTCCTTGAGCGATGTACCCAACCTGAACTTTTTATTTTACTAAGTTTAGTTCAGACTTACAAGGGCTAAATATTTCTAAACCAATAGGCCTGCATAACCATTACATTGAACAAAAGCTTTAAAATATGTTTGTACAATGCCAGGAATGACAGACGGAATTAGTGAAGGAAAATAATAGTGAAACATATTGTAATTCAGTGAGGATTTGGAAGCTACAGCCCTTCTGCCCTAAACTCTGATCCCAGCCATGTATTCCACACTGACTCAGAAGCTTGTCTCATCAATAAGTGTTTTCTGGGCAAATCTGGCCAGCAGACTGCTCGATACCCAGACCCAAATTAATACCAGATCCCGACCAAACCAATACACAACCTTTTGAGACACACACACCAAGAAGCAGACTCTTGAGACTGAAACCAAGTGTATCGAGAGTCTGACAAGCCCAAGACCAGTGCAAATGTGAACAAACAAGATCCAGAACGAGACCCAGAGCAAAAGACCAATCTGAAGGCGTCCCATCCAGCTTCCACAAAAAGCAAGGTGCCCTGACACGTTTGTGTTGCGTCGCTACCTTTAGTCACATAACTCCGACAAGAGATATCTTGACCACATGAGTTGAGAGACAAACTATGGTCTGGGACCATGAGCTGAGATCCCGACCTAGACCTGAACATTGATGCTGGGACCCAGACCCAGTGAAAAGGCCATGACCACATTTACCGTACGTGGCATTGTGTGATCTCAAGACCAAGACAACAAGATCCTGTCTCTGGTTCCAACTAACCCAACCATTTAAAGTATGTAAATATATTTAAAGAGCTTTGCAAAAAAACTGGATTAACGGGAAATTTGTCTCTCTGAACTTAAACAATCGAGTGATCGATTTTATACATGTCTGTCATTGAACAACTCCATGCCATGATTTAATTAGTGAAAAAACACAAATGTGAAAAATTGGTGGATATGGTTTGTTATCTTTGCAGTGCCTAGCACAGAGGTTTGAACCAGATAAGCTGATTACTTTATTAGTCTGATAAATTAACAGGATGTGAGCATGTGTCATACAGTGCATTTGGAAAGTATTCACACCCCTTGAATTTTTCTACATTTTGTTACGTTACAGCCTTGTTCTAAAATTGATTCAATTGTTTTTTCCTTGTCAATCTACACACAACACCCCATAATGACAAAGCAAAAACTGATTTTTAGAAATGTTTGCATATGTATTAAAAATTCAAAACCCTTTACTCAATACTTTGTTGAAGAATCTTTGGTAGCGATTACAGCCACAAGTTTTATTGGGTATGACGCTACAAGCTTGGCACACCTGTATTTGGGGAGTTTCTCCCATTCTTCTCTACAGATCCTCTCAAGCTCTGTCAGGTTGGATGGGGAGCGTCGCTGCACATCTATTTTTAGGTCTCTCCAGAGATGTTCGATCGGGTTGAAGTCCGGGCTCTGGCTGACCACTCAAGGACATTCAGAGACTTGTCCCGAAGCCACTCCTGCATTGTCTTGGCTGTGTGCTTAGGGTTGTTGTCCTGTTGGAAGGTGAGCCGTCGCCCCAGTCTCAGGTCTTGAGAGCTCTGGAGCAGGTTTCATAAAGGATCTCTCTGTACATTGCTCCATTCATCTTTCCCTCGATCCTGACTAATCTCCCTGTCCCTGCAGCTGAAAAACATCCCCACAGCATGATGCTGCCACCGCCGTGATTCACCGTAGGGATGTTGCCAGATTTCCTCCCGACATGATGCAGTGCTTTAGTTCCAAACTTCTTCCATTTAAGAATGATGGAGGACACTGTGTTCTTGAGGACCTTCAATGCTGCAGACATTTTTTTGGTACCCTTCCCCAGATCTGTGCCTTGACACAATCCTGTCTCGGAGCTCTACGGACAATTCCTTCGACCTCATGGCTTGGTTTTTGCTCTGACATGCACTGTCAACTGTGGGACCTTATATAGACAGGTGTGTGCCTTTCCAAATCACGTCCAATCAATTGAATTTACCACAGGTAGACCCCAGTCAAGTTGTAGAAACATCTCCGGTATGATAAACGAAAACAGGATGCACCTGTGCTCAATTTTGAGTCTCATAGCAAAGTGTCTGAACACTTATGTAAATAAAGTATTTCTGTTTTTAATTTTTAATAAATAAGCAACCATTTCTAAGAACCTTTTTTTCGCTTTGCCATTATGGGGTATTGTGTGTAGGTAAAAAAATGTTATGTAAAAAAATTAGGAAAAAGTCAAGGGGTCTGAATAGTTTCCGAATGCACTGCATGTGTTTGGGTAAGGAGGCGTGGTAGGGGGACCCTGGTTACCACAACACTATTGGTTCAATATCTTTTATACTTTTCATCATATTTTATCAAGCTAGAGTCTCTGATACACTGTTTCAACTGTCAAATACGGCTTCATAGCTATCAAAATGTCTAAATCAGAGATGTCCTGCTGAAAGGAGTCAAGGTCAAGCTCATGAGCTGAACGACTGCAATAAAGAGATTGCAGGTGCAGGTCGCCGAGGGCATCACCAGTCCCCTGAATGCTTGCATGACTTCCACTTTTAGGCACATAATTCTGACATGAGACAGTGCCCATTGGTGTATTTTGAGTAGTTTATCCTAACAGATGAAAAAACATCAACATGCTACATCTGTGGGATATGAGGGTTATGAAGAAATATCCTACCGGTGTGCTGTTTTTTGGCATCACTGATTATTTGGACGAGTCCCGATTTTGTCGGGGTACACCTAGACCTGAATTTCAGAAGGGGAGGGGATTTGGCCCGTGGACTTGGCTGGGAGGATTTTAGAGGAAGGTGTGGAAAGAGGATCCGCCCTGGTTCCGCCACTCGCACTAGGCCAAACACCTCAACCTCTCCCCCATAACAAATTGAGTAGCTCACAGGAGGCCAGCGCTCACGCAAGATGTGGTTGATGCAAAATGTGGTTTGCTGAAATACATTGGTGGGGTGGTGTGCATAATTGGTGTGCGTCTGACTTCAAATCCATCATTTCAGATATAAAGCCCTTATTGAGTAAGGACGAAGAGGCAAACTGGCTAAATAGGCAACTGAATTTAAGACAGACGACATTTCTCTGGCAATAACCTGTCTCACACCTCCCGGTCTGCACAGGGAGGTGTGAGATCCGTATTGTGTCGTCTCCTAGGGCTCTTTTGTAATGTATCTGTATTCTCACAAACCTAACTTGCTAGTTTCACGAAAACATGGGTATATTTTGCCAGATACATTCTCTGCAGTGAAATAGTCAGACATGCAGGTCTCCACTCCCCAGGGTAAGCATCCAGGTATTGTAACTCGCGAGGCATGCTGGCAGTCGTAAATGCCTTTGATAAGGCTTGTTTTTTATTGAGGCGAGGAGCAGTCTGAGACGGGCACGGAGGACAGACGCTTATCACCGCAGAGATAGTAAAAAGAAAAAAAAGCAAACACTGTCCTTCATTCTGGAAGAACGTCGCAAGGGCTGCATTAAAGCAGCCCCTAAAGTGCTACATTTGCTCTGAGGCGTATGACGCAATGGCCATCGCTGTCACCTGCGGAATGTCCTTGCAACAAGTTGTTGACATGCTTTTATTGCTTTCACACTGCTTTTAATACACCCCAGGCAATGTCTAATGTCTCTACTTTCAGCTTGTTACACTGTTAATACTGTGTTGGAAAAACAGAAACATTTGATAGTAACAGCAATCATTACTGGAACGTTTTCTAGCGAGGAAGTTTATTGCCCAGTTCAACCAAGAATTAAATGATTGTCATGAACTTACTACACAACTGTAATTATCGTGGTATATCTCTTTGTCATATTCAATTTCCCCTGAACAATATCACTTATTAAGCACAGGGATAGATAGTAAACTGCAGCATCTCTCCTCTCTGCTACCACGGTCATTGAGTTCGAGAGCGGGAAATACCATCCTGTCTGACTCTGTGTGTGACGGGCACAACTCTTATTGGCCTTGATCTACTATACATGTCACAAAGGTTCACGTGAGTCACCGTTCATGTGGGCACCAGACCCGGTCGGTGACATCGCCTCCTCGTGACAGCATGTCGAACTCCCAACACGGCACGCTCTCTAGTTATCTGAAGGATCTCGTGTATGGACGTGGAGCTCCCTCAAACGTGTACAGTGGGCCAATATCAAATCAAATCACATTTTATTTGTCACATGCGCTGAATACAACAGGTGTAGGTAGACCTTACCAACAATACAGTTCTAAGACAATAGAGTTAAGAAAATATTTACAAAAAAAAGTAAAGAATTGAAAGAACACAATAAAATAACAATAATTAGGATATATACAGGGGGCACTGGTACCGAGTCAATGTAAACAGCAATCAACAGTAGTGTAAAAACAAAGGGGGGGGGGGGGGGGGGGGGGGGTAGAAGCTCTGGTACCGCTTGCCGTGCCGTAGCAGAGAGAACTGTCTATGACTTGGGTAACTGGAGTCTTTTGATCGTTTTTTCGGCCTTCCTCTGACACCGCCTAGTGTCAGTATGTCTATTCGTAGATCATGACGCTTGCCAAAAGGATGTGATTTTCATTGCTTTACTGATTGGATGACTGCTCTTTTTTGGCTTTTTCTTATTTTCACTATTAATTCAGTTTTATGGGAAAATACAAACATGTGTTTCAATTCCTTTTGGTGTCACGCCCTGAACATAGTAAGCTGTTTTTTCTCTGTGTTTGTTGGTGCGTGATGGTGACTTGGGTGGGTTATCTAGGTGAATTTGTATGTCTATGGTGCCCTGATATGGTTCCCAATCAGAGGAATCGTTGTCTCTGATTGGGGATCATATTTAGGCAGCCATTTCCCTTTTGTGTTTGTGAGATCTTGTCTATGTTTAGTTGCCTGTCTGCACTATTTGTATAGCTTCACGTTTCGTTGGTTGTTTTTGTTCAGTGTTCACTCATTAAAGAGAATGTACACATACCACGCTGCACCTTGGTCTCTCTCATACGACGATCGTGACATTTGGAGACCTATTTCTCCAACTCTATTTGAATTTGATCTGTATTCTAAACTCTTACTGAAGGGTTCTGAATTCAAAGTTGAGTGACACTTGTGAAAAGCACATTTCATCAGCCCAATTATCTATACTTTTCAGGCTGAAGTGGATTTGTGTCACTTGGTGCCGCCACCCAGAAGCCACCTATATTTCTCATTTTATTGTCTCCAACTCAAAAATACTGCCATAAAAGCAGAGTTCAAGGCCAAGGAGAGGCCTTCCTCTTTGTCGTCTCCAGGTTGCTGAACTGTGATAACCTACAGGTATTCTACAATAGTTGTGTCTAGGGCAAGACAGTAGTAACAAAGGAACTCAGAAAGAAATTGATTTTCACGGCATTGTATGGAAAATAAGGGTATGATTCATGGATTCAAATAACCTTATGGATTATTAGAAATATGCCAATCTGTAATAGTTGTGTTATTATACAGTAAGCAACCTGTTGTTTCAAAGTCTACGTTGGAGGGACAAAACCTGTAAAATATGACCATCTCATCAAGACTGCTCAGGGTTCTGGGTAGGGAATTTGGGATGCAGCCTAAAAGCCTAAGTGGGGTCCTCTTCTCATCTCAATTTCTGCGCTTATCTAAAACACCTGGACATTTGATCGCAAATCAGCTGGTGGCCCCTTCAGTATAAAGGAATGAGAAATGACGAGACGACACAACCCTGGTAGCAATACTGCACACCACCCATGCTGTATCTAATCCAGGCAAATACCTAAATGCAGGTATTATGGGTTCTGCGTTATTACATGTATTACTAACCCTAGGAACATTTTAGCGCCCTCTAGTGTTTTTCTAGGAGAAATATGGTCAGCCTTTCAAGCAGTGTTTATTTGCAATGGGTTTACATTAAAATGTATATCAAGCTGTCACGTTCGTTGTATGGATGAGACCAAGGCGCAGCGTGAGATGAATACATCTTCTCATTTAATGAAGCGAAGAACACTTAAACAAACTTACAAAACAACAGAACGAACATGAAGCTATATACACTGCTCAAAGAAATAAAGGGAACACTTAAACAACACAATGTAACTCCAAGTCAATCACACTTCTGTGAAATCAAACTGTCCACTTAGGAAGCAACACTGATTGACAATAAATTTCACATGCTGTTGTGCAAATGGAATAGACAAAAGGTGGAAATTATAGGCAATTAGCAAGACACCCCCAATAAAGGAGTGGTTCTGCAGATGGTGACCACAGACCACTTCTCAGTTCCTATGCTTCCTGGCTGATGTTTTGGTCACTTTTGAATGCTGGCGGTGCTTTCACTCTAGTGGTAGCATGAGACGGAGTCTACAACCCACACAAGTGGCTCAGGTAGTGCAGCTCATCCAGGATGGCACATCAATGCGAGCTGTGGCAAGAAGGTTTGCTGTGTCTGTCAGCGTAGTGTCCAGAGCATGGAGGCGCTACCAGGAGACAGGCCAGTACATCAGGAGACGTGGAGGAGGCCGTAGGAGGGCAACAACCCAGCAGCAGGACCGCTACCTCTGCCTTTGTGCAAGGAGGAGCACTGCCAGAGCCCTGCAAAATGACCTCCAGCAGGCCTAAGTGGACAGTTTGATTTCACAGAAGTGTGATTGACTTGGAGTTTACATTGTGTTGTTTAAGTGTTCCCTTAATTTTTTTGAGCAGTGTATGAAAAGTGCACACAGGCAACTAACACAAAGACAATCACCCACGAAATGCTCAAGGAATATGGCTGCCTAAATATGGTTCCCAATCAGAGACAACGATAAACAGCTGCCTCTAATTGAGAACCAATCTAGGCAACCATAGACATATAACTACCTAGACTAGTCAAAAACCCATAGACATACAAAAAACCATAGACAAGACAAAAACCAAACAAACCACCCCTTGTCACACCCTGACCTAACCAAAATAATAAAGAAAACAAATAATACTAAGGTCAGGGCGTGACACAAGCCGTCATTGTTAAAATCAATAACCATTTGCATTTCTACTTGCAATTATATCATGCTTCTTTGAGATAACTAATCAAAAGGACCAAAGAGCAAATGCTGGTTTGTTGCGTGATATCTATTTATTGATGATGACGAGGCATCCCGCAAGGAAGACGGGCAGAGTTTCAGTCAGTGTCCAACATAGCCAACCCTTCCTCTCTTAGTAAAGACAGCTAGGTACAAATGACTAATGAACGTAATGAAAAATTGGAGATGGGGACTGCGTTTCTAACCATCCATGTCATATAATTTTGACTGTGATGAATTAAGCAAAATTACTGGGAAAGTAAACAGTGTACTCAATGCACGGGCATCATTTATCATCTCCTGACCTGATAGACTACCGTATCAATTAAGGCGCATGCATTAATCAATTTTCAAACTTCACCAACGAACAGGGATGTCACATGGCTACGGTGATTAATCACTGACCAATGTTAATTGATACATTGTGTGTCTGTCTGGAGTGATGCTCCCACTTGTGGGCTGTATACAATTGCCAATGAAACAGAGCAGTGGAATACAGGGACAGTGCAAAAGAAGTCTAGGGTCGAAGGTGAATTACAGTGAGAAATAGTGCATGTTTGAGATCAACAACATTGCAGTCAGACCGTGCAGAATCACTGATCTACAAATCACCTTGCGTCCCAAATCTACTCACTATGAGATTGTGATTCTGCCTTCCTTGCCTTGCTGGAACTGAGCCCCTGATCACAGGTGTGATCATTTGATACCTGTTGTTGAGCATCTCAAATTGTCTAAAAAGTAGGCTAGTTTCCTTTCTGCCATCTAATTTCTTTCATCTGCAATTATGTGTAAGAACGTAGGCCTACAAGTGAAAGCCTGGTTATCAGCCTCCATATTTCCCCCAGGCTATCATGTCTTTGAGGGCAGATTTTCGAGCTCCCAGTTGTTTTGAATCTTGGTCCCCACCATAATGTCGCGTTTACGTGCTAGTCGGAACTAGGAAACTCTGAAATAGGTATACACGTTGAAGTTATACACGTGCTGCGTTTAACGACTCAGCAAGTCAGACATTTCTGAATTTCCTAGTTCCCGACTAGCATATGAACGCGGCATTAAACCCCAATCCATCATCTTTCTTTTTTAATCCCAAAAAACAGGATAAATACAAACAGACAATGATAACACATGCTAGGCTAGGGGGTACAACAAATTACACAAAGATGAAAATATACAAACGTATTGATTGTTTTAACAGCTTTCTTATTAGAATAATGTAGAATGGTCTTAATGTACTGCTTGAATTCCTTATAGAAAACAAGGAAGAGTGTTTTTTTATTCGTGAATTTACATTTATGAATATGACATTTTTCCATTAGCACAATTAGATTGAGGTAAAATTGTTTTTCCTTATCCTTATTATAGTTAAGGAAACCGAGCAGCACATTCTCCTATAAAAAAATAATATCAACAATTATAAAACTATGAATATCTTTCCATAATTGTTTTACATGTAGACAATGCCAAAATAAATGCGAAACTGTTTCTGGATGCTCAACACAAAAAGTACAATCAATGTTAATGTCTTTTTTGAGTTTCTTCAGGTAATGATTCACAGGGTAATACTTATGGATCATTCTGAAAGAGACCTCTTTGGCCTTGTTAACAAGCAGGTATTTGTGTGGTAATAACCAGACTTTTTCCCAACATATATTAGTGACCAATGTATTCCAGTAACTTGTGACATAAGGAATGGATACAATATCCCTTTGAAATAAAGCACGTATAGATCTATTGTTCTGAAGGTGCAAGGAGAAACATATTTTCCCTATTGGAGAGTCACCTGGATTAAGCGAGGGTAGGTCAAGAAGGTGAGGTCTGGTTACACCTCTAAACAACATGAGAGTTCCAGATGGAATAGCATCAAAGACTATGGCGACTATGGCTACACCTCTGTAGGTGTAGCCGGGATATGGTAAGGAGATTTTTTTAAAATACTCATAATTGAGTAACAATCCTTCTGCATTAAAAAGTTGACTCACAGGCAGGATATGATTATTAAACCAGTTCTTAAAAAATAAATACTGGTTTCTATACAAAATATCCTTATTGTTCCAAATTAAATACCTATGCGGGGGAAAATGGTTTATATATTAACGACCACGCTAACAAGTATTGTCTATGAACAGCAGATCATTTTGTAGGAATCTTATCAATGTTATTGTTACAAAGTAACATAAAATTGAAGCCACCAAAACGGGAGAAGATATAATGACGGATGAAATTCCAAAATGAAGTGTCCATCATCCTTCTAAATCGGAACTTTCCGAGTTGTCCTGAACACGGCATCAGTTTGCTAGAGTGACGTATGGTACGTGCTACGGTACGCCACTTGTGACCAAGGGGGAAAAGCGCGGACATTGAGAATACTGGGGAAATTGTAGGTAAGCTGTTAAAACTACCATCATATAGATTACTTAAATACGAGTCTGTAATTCCTAAAGCATTATGGATATTTACAATTTATGTATAGCAACTGTTTAGCTTACAAACACCTATATTTCAAAGGTCGACATTAGCTTCCTTTTTGGGCCTCTGTGCTGCCGTCGTTTTTAGAGCATAAGAGCAAACAAGTCCCACCTCTATGCCGCACTCATTGGACGACAGTGAAAATATTGTTATCTGATAGGACTGGCTTCACGTAACTTAAATTACTGGCTCCTCTGAATTTTCATGAATATTTTGAACATAAATCGGATTGATGTTTGACACAAATAGGAACCAGTCGAAATCAAATAGCTACATCCAAACCGAGTTTGACGATAATTTCCCAAAAGTCGATTATTACTTGATACCCTTGTTCTCAAATTATTAGAAATACGTTTGGAAGGATGACCCATAAATTGAGAAGTTTTGCCGCACCTAAGGTTACTTTAGCTACTTTTGGCAGCACTCTGGCATTGGTAGCAACTAGCCAGTGTGATAGCCGACCAGCAGTGTCGTCAAATTAGCTGACGTTAGTCCTTTTGCTGCCAATTTATATGCAGACCGTCGACATTAACAATCTCGTACATGCATAACCACCGGACCAACCATGCTAGCTAACTAGTTAGACCCGCGTGGCTGTAACTGGCTAACGCAAGCTAATGCTAAGCTAGTTAGCTAAGATGCTACTAGGTAGGAAAGCTGGACTCCCAGTTGCAAGAGCCTAGCTCTGCTTAACATTCCGCTGTCCAGGGTAACGGAGAAAGGGACTGAAAAACGAGTCTTCAGCAGGAAAATAAAGTTTGAATTCGTGTAGTAATATGTCAAATGTACCTGGTTGGCTGTCAAGGGATAAACACAGTTCGTCAGATAATTGTACTCCCTGACTGATTAAACATGCCCTTAATGATTCTACTTTAGAACGGTATTTTCTCACTCCAGTAACCACCTGACTTTCTTCAAGTCTTTAAATGACACTGAACAAAAACATAAACACAACGTTAATTGCTGGTTTCATGAGCTAAAATAAAAGATACCAGAAGTGTTCCATATGCACATAAAGCTTATTTCTCTCAAATTTTGTGGACAAATATGTTTACGTCCCTGTTAGTGAGCATTTTATCCTTAGTCAAGATAATCCATCCATCTGACAGGTGTGGCATATCACAAGCTGATTAAACAGCATGATAATTACATAGGTGCACCTTGTGCTGGGGACAATAACAGGCCACTCTAAATTGAGCAGTTTTGTCACAACACAAAACCACAGATGTCTCAAGTTTTGAGGGAGTGCAATTGGCATGCTGACTTCAGGAATGTCCACCAGAGCTGTTGCCAAATAATTACATGTTAATTTCTCTACCATAAGCTACCTCCAATATAGTTTTAGAGAATTTTGTAGTATGTCCACCCGACCTCAACCGCAGACCATGTGTAACCACGCCAGCCCAGGTACTCCACATCTGGTTTCTTCACCTGTGGGATTGGTTGGTGCAGAGAAGTATTTATGTCTGTAATATAGCTCTTTTGTGGGGAAAACCAATTTTGATTGACTGGGTCTGGCGCCCAGTGGGTGTGCCTATGCCCAACCATGGCTGCGGCTCTGCCCAGTCATGTGAAACCATAGATTAGGGCCTAATTTATTTATTTCTATTCACTTATTTCCTTATATGTAACTCAGCAATTGTAACTCAGCAAAATCTTAGAAATTGTTGCATGTTGTGTTTATATTTTTGTTTAGTATACATACCATGTAATCTCTCATCAATTTGGACACCGTCTTGAGATAAATCAATACTTTGAAGACATGTCCTGGCAAGGCATGTGAGAGGGTGGCTAGACTGGCTACTGGAGCAGGTGGGCAGAGGTTCAGGTCAGGTTTAGTTCATTTAGATTTTTTTTTAAATAAATCATTGCCTACTTTTAACCCACACTTGACCACGCATATAATTCATTTGACGTAGTATCTAAAAGTTTGAGGAGAGTAGTCATAAAATTTGATGGGGGAACAAAAAATGAGTTAATGTGATGTCAAGGTGGGGCGAAGTCCCATGTAATTGGGAATTATATTTTTGGCATCAGGTTGAAAAAGATATTGCATAGCAATGAGATTTTGACCAAAATTCTCACAAGTGATTGGCACCACATCCAGAGAGATGGTGCCTAAATGTAGACTACAGTAGATGGGTCACTAGAAGGGAGAGTGAAATATCTAAGCCGGCTAAGTTGTTTTTAGGAGACTCGTCTGTTTCAACCATCAGCTGTACAAAGTATATTGTAGAATGTTTATAAATTAGGTATCTTTTGAAGTTAAATAGATTTAAAAGGGAGAGGTAAATAGAATCTAGGCCTAATTAATTGTAACCTACTTCAATCTATGCTACTGACCACTCACTGTCTTTCCCTGGGGGTTTAGCTCCTTTTTATCTAGATTTAGGTATTTGATCACATGCAAATATCCAACATCAACCACCTTATCATTGAACAGTTTCATTCTAAAAGCACTAGATGGCGACCGATAGCTACATTTGGCCTACTTCATTTTTGTACATGCAGAATGATCTCTGAGTAGCCTACTCCATCTATACAATTTGAAACCCAGTTTTGTTATATGAAACAGTATTGTTATGTGATTATTATTTTGTTCAGCTAATTTCACAGTCAATTATATGAGGATTGCCCATCTTAAATGTTACTTTACAGGAATAGGATCATAACTTAATTGATTGCTGGAACAGAGTCCAATTTCCTCTTCTCATGTAAAGGCATCAGGAGGTGTCTAACATGGACGGAGAATTAAGGTCAGGGAAGGAAATTAACGAGGACAAGGTGCCTCATCATGGTGACAGAGGAAGTGTCTCCACAGAGGAAATGGAGAGTGGAGGAATTCCTTCCCTAGCAAAGAGGCCCAGGCCTGATGATGTCACAGCTGACAGCACAGGAGAGATTGAGGAGGACATCGGCGGTGAGGTGGCTGATGGGAAGGAGTCAGACCAGCCTCCTCGGGCTGAGGTGAACATTACCCCGGAGACATGTTACGGCTGTGCCTGTCCCATCTGTGGCTTTGTGGCCAAAACGCCAACTTCCTTGAAGATTCACTCCAAGAGGAAGCACACTGGTAGAGGAAAGACCAGGGCTGTGAGCTCAGCTGAGGTACTTGTTGAAATAGATGGCTCCACAACCGGAGCAACAGCACGGAGTTCAAATTACAAGACAGGTGGAGACACTGAGTGGAAAGTGAGCAGCAGTGAGAGACAGCAGGATGCCACAGAGAGTCAGGGCACAGAGGCAGGAGGTTCTGAGGGGGAGGTGACTACAATAATAGCCAAAGAGGAAATTGCTGAGAAACAAGGGACAGGGAGAGATACTTTTGACAGGAAGGTGACTCCAATAGCTACAGAGGAGATTGCAGAGGAGGAGCAAGAAAAGACCCCCGGTAAGAAGATGGTAGGTAAACGGGGCCCCAAGCCAAAGACTATACATGCTTGCAGCTACTGTGGTCACGAGTTTAAGGACAAGCCGAGCCTAGATACACACATCAAGAGAAGCCACACCAAGGAGACGAATTACTTCTGTGAATTCTGCTTGTACGCCTGTGTGGCAAAGTGCGACTACGAAAAGCACTGTCTTAGTAACAAGCACAACAAACGAGTCACGGAAAGCAGGGAATCCTCTGGCCTCTCGCCACCCATGGACAAGAAGACAGCCGAGCAGGCTCAAATCTTTGCCTCCACGACGACTCAGACCCGGGCGTCCAAGCGTGCGCTCGGTGCCAGGTTCCAGCTGCAGTGCGGGAGTTGCGAATTCAGGGTCAGCAACTCTGCTTTGCTGGAGAGCCACGCTCGGCTTAAGCGCCATGGCGAGCATCGCTTCCTCTGTAACGTCTGCCGCTACTACACCGCGACATCCGAGTGGATGGACACACATGTGTCCTCGGAGAGCCACCGACGTGTGGCTGAGGAGAAAAACGCAGGGTCCTCCTTTGAGGACTGCGTTGAGAAGGTGAGCATAGATGCGGTCGGTGACGACATGCTGACAGATGACGTGGCTGTAGGGGTCATCGGACATGATGGAGAGCTGCACCCTGATGTTAATGAGGAAGCAGTTGAGGCTGCGAAAGCCATGTTGGAGAACATGGAAGAGCACATGGACGAGAGAATCCCTCCCAAGAGGAGGAGAGGCAGGCCAAAGGGGCCCGCTGCAACTACATGTGAATACTGTGGACTTCTCGCCTCCAATAGTACCAATCTAAACGTGCATATTCGTCGTAAGCACAGCCGGCAGTACAGCTACACCTGCAGGCTTTGTTCTTACAACTGTGTGACGAAAGGCGACATGGACCGCCACTGTGTCACAAAGAAGCACCTTAAACGCATGGAGGATGCTAGCAGCGATGGCCAAGTGGACCTGGATACATCAGTGCAGGTCGTGAGTACAGAGTCAGGCTCTCAGGCCAGCGAGGTTGAGGCTCTACATCAGAATAGTCCAGTCAGTGGAGGGTCCAAAGGAGAGGGAGGGGCCACGGACAAAGAAGGAGAGCTGTCGCAAGACGACGACAAAGCACAAGTTAGCAGCCCGAAAAAGAGCAAGTACGACTTAGTCAACTCCTGCAGCCATTGCAAGTTCGTAGCTCATTCGATTCCCTCCCTCGACCTCCACGTGAAGAGGAGACACACCCGGGACTTTGAGTTTGTGTGCCTGGCGTGCAGCTACTATGCGGTCACGCGTCGAGAGATGTCTCGCCACGCCTCCACGGACAAGCATAAGCAGAAGAGTGAGGTCTACCTAGAGAACCTGGAGAGCTTCGTGGCGAAAGACCTGGCGCAGCCGGAGGAGGAGGCCACAGAGCTGGGGAACAGAGCTGACCCTGATGGTGACAACAATGCTCGCACTGAGGATCCTTCCCTTTCAGTGCCGCCTGACACAGACATGGAGCAGCCCACTAACACAGACACAACTACAGACCAGCCTAACATTATAGACACAGACCAACCCACAGACACAGATACAGACCAGCCCAACAACACAGACACAGACCAGCCTCCTATCATCGATGCAGAGCAACCCACAGACACAGATGCAGACCAACCTACAGACACAGACCAGCCCAACGACACAGACAATGACCAGCCCCCTTGCACTGATACAGACCAACCCACTAACACAGATACAGACCAATCCAAATACATAGACCAGCCCAACATCACTGACATAGACCAGCCCAACATCACAGACACAGACCAGCCTCCTATCACCGATACAGAGCAACCCACAGACCCAGCTACAGACCAGCCCACATACACCGAGCATGTTACCACTAACCCCACACAGACTTCTGACGTTTTGAGCAACGAGCATGCAACCCCAATAGTGGAAGTTAGTGGCACTGTTGTTGAGGAAAACATGGAGATCCAGGTGGCTGGTGAGGTGTCCGGTGGTGGCTCGGAACAAAGCAGCAATGAAGCCCCAGGTACAATTGAGCCTCAGGAAGCACCAGCAGAAATCACCATAACACCGCCTGAGGAAGGCCAGAAGGAAGGGGCCGAGGCGGAGCCAGTCTGTTCCGACGACGACGTTGAGATGGCAGATGAGAAACCTGACATCTCTTACCCAGAGAAACAGCTCACCAGGGCGCTGCCGTTCGACGCTTGCATCGTACCTCTCAAGTCCTTGACTGAAGCCGAGCTGGCTTTGCATGAAGAACGCATGGCTCACTCTGTTGAGGGCCACTCTGGCCCGGCTGTAAGTGGCCTGGCCGGGGCAGGCAGTTTTCAGAAGATCAAAAGAACCAAACCTGTAGGGGCTTCAGGTCTGTCCAAGGGGTTAACTCCCAACCCCCGCATCCGCTGCGAGGACTGTGGCTTCATGGCGGACGGCATGAGCGGCCTCAATGTGCACATCTCCATGAAGCACCCGTCCAAGGAGAAGCACTTCCACTGCATGCTGTGCGGCAAGTCCTTCTACACGGAGAGCAACCTGCACCAGCATCTGACCAGCGCCGCTCACCTGCGCAACGAGCAGGCCAGCATCGAGGAGCTTCCGGAGGGCGGCGCCACCTTCAAGTGCGTGAAGTGCACGGACCCGTTCGAGACGGAGCAGGAGCTGTTCGTGCACATCAAGGAGAAGCACGAGGAGCTGTTGCGCGAGGTCAACAAGTACGTCCTGGAGGACACGGAGCAGATCAACCGCGAGCGCGAGGAGAACCAGGGCAGCGTGTGCAAGCACTGCGGCAAGGTGTGCAAGAGCAGCAACTCCATGGCCTTCCTGGCGCACATCCGGACACACACAGGTACGTTGTCTCCCAAAACACTTATTTGAAAACCTTCACTGATATAGTTTTTTTAATGATACATATTTCGTTTTTTTATGAGTTATTATAAAGTTATTGATAACTGCATCACTACTATTCATAGGTGTTATTATACAGTGTATTCCCCACTTAGAATCTGCCAGCAGTGTCAATCATTGCATGCGTTGGAAATTTTTGAAAAGTTTTGAGATACTGGGGTCTAGCCTATATTAGGGCCAGGCCAGGTATCAGAGGAGAGACATGGTTCACGTTGGAGAAAAGGAGAAGGTAAAGACTGAGCTGCAGTAGGAGAGATGCTAATGGACTACGGATTAGGATTCCCTGTGCACCGCCTGGTCAAAGACATGTGCGACTCATAATTGATGTGTCCATTACCAAGACTCAGTTGTAATTATAGTCAATAAGTCTCTGTAAATGTGTTAAAGCTCAGGCTAAAAGCATTGGAGACCCAAAGAGAGGTGGGCTAATAATTTAAAATAATCAATGCAGGCGTATTCAAAGCTCTTAATTTCCCTTGTGTGTGTGTGTGTGTTTGTATGTGTAATTTGTGTGTGTGTGTGTGTGTCAGCCTACATGGTGAGCTGATTATCCTCAATCCATTAAGATTTATCTTGTCATTTATAATGCAAATCAGGGTTCGGCTGGTCAGGTCTATGACTGGGGAATGTCCGGCGGGTTAAGAATAGAGGGCGCTCCATTACTCTTCCCTGACCATGTGTATTAATTGCTTTTAAAATCAACTTAATGTAGGAATGAGAAGTGAGGGCGCCATCAATAAATGCCCTTCTCGGCTTCCTCCCGTCCGTCCCCCTTTCAGCCCAAACTTTAATGGGACTTTAATTGGAGTACAGACAGAGCTCTATGGTCGGGTCTGGGTGGATTATGTGTCTGTGTGTCTGAGGTTGTGTGTGTCTTGTGTCTCTCTCTGTGTGTGTGGAGTGACTGACTAATGGCCGAGGAGTGTTAAGATGTGTGGAGAGTTGACGGAGAGGTTGCCAGTAGCAAAGTCAATGAGAGTGCTGCCACGACGCACTATGGTAGTCCGGTCATGTGGGTCAGAATACTCACATACTCAGGCTGCTGCTTTCTCTAAGTGTGTGCCCTCACCCATCACCGAGACGACATGATTAGGCCTACTTCTGTTTGTGATGACCTCTCAACTTCTAATATAGGGGAAGAGTCACCATGGTCTCACCATTGCGAACTGGTTCAGGTTGGCAAATGGTCTGTTTTGCTGGGATACGTCCTGCTATTGATTATATCCGCAAAATAAAAGCATACAAGCAGAGCAACTAACTGTCTTTACTTTGGCATTCGCCTCATTGTTTCTATGGCTCAACAAAACCACACTTTGTGTTTACGTGGTATGCGGAGAGACACACACACTGTACAGTAAGACTGAATTGCAATTCTGTTTGTTGTACAGTCGAGTAGCCTGAAAGGACGGACAACGTGAATAAGAGAAGGATTATGAGGCCCAATGATCAACATTTTGATGTATCCTTTGCGGGATATTTGTTGAATCTGTAACATCCGTTTATGAGCCTACTACAGCATTTCACGTTGCCATGTAAACAACACCATTACTCTGGGTCCAGCTGAGGAAAAGTGTTACTTAAGCAAATGAAAACAGTGACACTTTAAGAAGATGTGTTTATCAAAGTCAAGGGCACATTTGGAGGTCTCGATTTGAGTATTGTCGTTATTTTTTTTAGGTGGCTTTTTCGATTTGAATTATCTCTTTTATTTATGAGTTTGCTCCTTTTTTCTGTCGCCTATTTGTAGAATGGTCCTATTTCTTAGCATTTTGACAGCTTATGCTAGTTATTATTATTGCTAAGTTCCCTCATAACATTGAGTTATTCTCTCTTTGTATGTGGTCATTTACCGTGTTCTTCTTCCAGTGCTGTGGAGCAGGACTGTGGGGTCCGCCAGTGTTTGGACTGGGAGCACGTCCAGATGGTTTTAATTAAGCCAAGATTTTATTTACTTGATTAATCAGTGAAATCAGGAGATGGTGGGAGGCTGCACGCATATTTGTCAATTTGTCCCCTGAAAAAAAAAGAAGACTTTTTTGCCAATGAGGATGCAACTGGATTTGCATTTTGAGCTAAATTGGTCACTTTTTCACTTGAGAGAGCTGTCTGACCTTCTGAGGCCTGGGGTGGGTTGAAGTAATGGGCACACACACATAATCACCACACACACTCTTTCTCTCTAACACAAACACACACACACACACACACACACACACACACACACACACACACACACACACACACACACACACACACACACACACACACACACACACACACACACACACACACACACACACACACACACAATGAGTTTCTGAAGGTGTATAAAAGCTAGTTACAGGAGCTTGGTTTGTATGTGTTGGTCTGGCTGTATGATGTCTGACCAGGCCTCTGTTGATAAAAAAAGTTTATCTTGGGGTGGTAGACAGACATGGATATTATGTTCCCACGATATTTGATTGAATATTCAACCCTGGGAAAAAAATATGTCCCTTTGAATATGTTTTAAAACGGGGTTTGCCGTTTTCAAAGCGGTATTTCAGGATTTTGGCAACGATGACCTTTATCTAATTCAACAGAGTCAGATGAACTCGTGGATACCATGTTTATGTCTCAGTGTCCAGTATGAAGGAAGTTAGAGGTAGTTGTGCAAGCTAATGCTAACTAGCGTTAACGCAATGACTAGAAGTCTATGGGTATCTGCTAGCATTGCCAAAATCCTGAAGTATCCCTTTAACATTCCGAAAATTAGGCTAACAAGTAAGGCTTTAGATATGGGAGAGGTGAGGATGAGGGTGGATAGAGCGAGAGAGAGAGAGGGTTAAACATTGCGGGAGGGTTCTCAAGGAAATGAATTAGTCATTACCCATCTCATCTGGGATGAGGGAGCCACATTGTGGTTGGCAATATTAATTTAACATGCCACTGCATTGATGGTCAATTTCAGTTTCATGGAGGCTGTTTAAGTGGAGTGGTGGTGTATTAATTTGATGAGATGTGGGAAGGGAGGAATACCACATCTCTCTCCTCCTGCCATGTCTCATACTCACTCACACAGCCATCTGGCCAGATCCTCTCCCTCTACGCCTGTCTCTTGCTTCACCTCGGCTTGGGCGCGTGTCCGTGTGTCTGTGTGTGTGGGCGTGTGTGTATTTGTATGTTTGTTTTGGGTGCGCATCATAGGGGTGTGTGTGTCGAGGCTAAATGAAGAGGCCCGATTCACCGGCGCTCATGTGTTAACGCCCCTCCCTCGTCTGTTTGCAGACCTTGTTAGCACGCGCTTGCCTTTCAATCTTCGTTACAAGCTTAAAATTCAACGTGTCGTACTTCCAGCTCACGGCAAGTGAACCGTGTATGAACGAATTAGTAATCTACACAAAGTGCTTAATCAAATCAGCGGCTGCCCCTGAAATAAATATTGAAAAAAAATAAAATAAATGCATAGCGAGTATTTTATAGGAGGTTCCCAGTCAGATTGGTTTGTCATACTGGAGAACTGCAGCTCTAGTCTGTCTGCATGGGACCTGGCCCTAGCCTGTCTGCATGGGACCTGGCCCTAGTCTGTCTGCATGGGACCTGGCCCTAGTCTGTCTGCATGAGACCTGGCCCTAGTCTGTCTTCATGGGACCTGGCTCTAGTCTGTCTGCATGGGACCTGTCCCTAGTCTGTCTGCATGAGACCTGGCCCTAGTCTGTCTGCATGGGACCTGGTCCTAGTCTGTCTGCATGGGACCTGGTCCTAGTCTGTCTGCATGGGACCTGGCCCTAGTCTGTCTGCATGAGACCTGGCCCTAGTCTGTCTGCATGGAACCTGGCCCTAGTCTGTCTGCATGGGACCTGGCCCTAGTCTGTCTGCATGAGACCTGGCCCTAGTCTGTCTGCATGAGACCTGGCCCTAGTCTGTCTGCATGGGACCTGGCCCTAGTCTGTCTGCAGTACTATTCTGTGGCATGCTGCAGCGCTTGTTTGATTGAATAGGCCTTCCCCAGTCAGTGTGTTCTATTAGCCTAGGGTGTGGTGTCCCTTCTAGCCATCATGGGCGCTGACGATCCATAGCAGCCCCCTCTCTCGCTCTGCTGCTCTTAAATGACAAATGGCGGGCAGAGACTGTGCCCCTCTCTCAAACGCCAGCGCCACCCCACCCTCCCCATTTATTAATGACAATGATTAGAAGGAAACCTCCGTGCAAAGCCAGGCAGAGTGATTAACGCTTTTAATGATGGAACGTGGTAGTGAGTGCACACAAAATTGATTTACGTATTCTGCCTGACCTTTGGTATCCAATTTATGCATCCAGAAGCAAAGGAAGGAAGAGTAGGTAAGAGAGAGATGGAGAGAGTGACGGGGAAAGATAGAGAGGAGATTGAAGGAGAGAAAAGCCATGTACTCACTGTAGGAGCTTGTGTTTTCTTTTACAGTACCAGTCAAAAGTGTGGACACATCTACTCATTCAAGGGTATTTCTTTATTTGTACTATTTTCTACATTGTAGAATAATAGTGAAGACATCAAAACTATGAAATAACACATGGAATCATGTAGTAACCCAAAACATATTTTAGATTTTTGATTCTTCAAAGTAGCCACCCTTTGCCTTGATGACAGCTTTGCACACTTTTGGCATTCTCTCAACCATCTTATTTCATAGTTTTGATGTATGTCCTGGACTCAGGCCGTCTGGTTGTTTTACAGTCAATCTTGGGCAGTAAAGTGGTACAGTAGCTGTTAACAATATTCCAGATTTCAACAACCTGCCTAACAACAAGAATTCACCACGTCATCGTTCACAGTGTCACCATCTCTGCAATTGTGCAAAGATCTTTCTGTTTGAATGTTATTAAAGAATGTCCCCTCCCCCTGCATTATAGCTCTTCTCTACCTTCACCCCTACGTCTACAACCACTCCTTTCTTTTTATTATACTGTTTATAATCATTTGTGTATTTTTTCCAATACATAAAGTAGGATAAATTGACTTCACTTATTGTTCTGCAGGATCGAAGCCGTTCAAGTGCAAAATCTGCAGCTTTGCCACCGCCCAGCTGGGTGACGCCAGGAACCACGTGAAGAGACATCTGGGCATGAGAGAGTACAAGTGCCACATCTGTGGGTGAGTACCACAGTCAGTGACTAGTCACTACCTTTTTAACTGGGGATGCCCGGGTTTTGTTCGTTAAGTTCCAAACGGAAGAAAAAAGGTCCTAAACGGAATGAAACGGCAAGGTACTATCTGAACTTAAGAAGAAACGCTTGTTTTCCTTTTACGTTGCTACGGTCTTATTGGGGTTTTAAGTCATTTTTTTGCCATTTAGGTTGGATCACAAGAAAAAGACCCTCTTGCTCGGCAAACCATTATTTCCTCTCTTATTGTGATACGTTTCAATACAATCTGTCATATCTCACCATAGTCAACATTATAGCGCAACAGCGCAGGGCTAAGCCCATAAACTCAAGGTAAAATGCTTCTGCGTCTCTTTCCTACGGCCACAGAAGCACTGCGTTTAGGCCAAGTTCAGTTCAGTCAGTTTCGTTCCTATGCTTGATCTTCCTGCCATCTTACTGTGTTCAAATGGACACGTAGGAGTGTTTCTGTGTCATTTGGAAATGGACCAAATGGATCTTCAGCTTGTACCACGTTCTCTGCGGCTATGTGATACATAGACGAAGACGTGTAGTTATTTAGTCCCCCTCCATGCTTCTGTGTAAACTGTTTGTTTAAATGTGTTCAGTTTAGTTCGGTCGCTATGTTTTTTTTCTTCTTCTTCTTTCTGCCACGGTCGAGTGGAATGAACGTGTTTATTTGTCGCCGCCATTCACAAACGTTTTACAGAAAGGCAAACGGATTTTGTTAAACACAGCTACCTCTAATGAGGAAAAAGGCTCATGTTTCACAAGCCCTCCAGCTAAAGCCTTATCCCCGAGTGCTATAAATGTGTTTGGGCTTTGACCAAGATAATAAACACACACACACACACACACACACAGACACAGACACACACACAGACACACACACACACACACACACACACACACACACACACACACACACACACACACACACACACACACACACACACACACACACACACACACACACACACACACACACACACACACACACACACACACACACACACACACACACACACACACACACAGACAGACAGAGAGAACGCAGTTCTCCAATGTGCCTGACTGCCTTTAAATGAGTCTACTAAATACAGCTTCTGGTTTCACAAATCATGGCGGATGGAGGAGCTATCTCCCGCCTGACCCAGACACGGGTGACAAATCGGCCCTGTGTGTGTGCGTGTGCGCCCGCACTCACTACTGACTGATCACCGGGGCAACTTTCCTCTTGACTAAAGAGCAGCAACAAAGAGTAGACCAGAAACACCCTCATTAAGGCCAAAGTAACCACACTCTCTCTTCCCAAATTATTCAGATGAGATAATATAGGCCTACGTATTGGTGGTTAATCTGAATGCAGAGCTGTTGCTAATGGTTGTTCATGTCTCAGTTAATGCAATTTCCCCTTTTCGGGTTTGGGCTGACCTAGAAAGTGAGATTACAATGTAGGCTGGCCATTAGGCATTCTGTTACACCCACTGGGTGAGGTGATATTTTGCGAAACAAAACCCTCTTTATCTAATGAAATCGTTTCTCGTTATTACGATTTATCATCTTGATTACAGTAGCAGAAGCGTTCGTTTAAGTTCACTCGACCGGCGTTTCTGGCACTACAAAATTGATATTCATACGTTTAAGCAAAATGGGGTGGTTTTACACGCAGAGATACAATTCCTGGCACGTACAAAGCCCCTCAGACCATGGCAATTTGACTGGAACATTCATCAGTAATTCTATTTCTATGGTTCTACATGGCTTCCCTGCTTTGCGAGACAAGCCAATGTAACGTTAACCAGTAGTCTGTTCATTCATTTCCCATCGCTGTCACAGAGCGAGCTCATCCTGCTCTCGTTAGAATGTTGAGGAGGAGCAGCAGCGTTGTTTAACTCAATCTAAACACGTGTGTGGTCTTTCTCCCTGCACCATCGATTGGCGCCTCCCCCACCCGGTGAACTCTGTGGCTGCGAATATTACCCGCTTTTGACACTGTGCGCTAACGATTGAGACGCCCCCAAATGGATGCGGTGCCCCTCTGCTGTCCACCTCACTTTAGCTGAGCCGAGAGCCGCGGAGGACTGCTCGTCTCCGCAGAGGACTCTGGGAAGTTGTTGATAGTTAAAGATCATATTGTTGTGGCATTTAATTAACAAATGCAAATCAAGGCCAGGACAGATAGGCACCTCTGACCCAGCTGCCAATCAAACGTGAGAAGGCTGGGAGAGGGCTGTTCAGTATAGGTAGGCTGTGTTGTGTGTACACCATGCCTTTACACTCTCTCTCTCTCTATCCCTTCTTTTAGCTAACAGTTACTCTCTCTTCTTTTCTGTTTCGGTTCCTCTCTCTTTCGTTGTGTCTTTCTTGTCTTTCAGAGTGACATGTCTCTTAGCTGATATCCTCTGCTTTTTATAGCAAGTTTTAAAAATAAAAATATTTTGTACCCCCTTTTCTCCCCAATTTCATGGTATCCAATTGGTAGTTAGTTTTGTCCCATCGCTGCAACTCCGGTGCGGACTCGGGAGAGGCCGAAGGTCGAGAGCCATGCGTCCTTCGAAACACGACCCTGCCAAGCCGAACTGCTTCTTGACACACTGCTCGCTTAACCCGGAAGCCAGCCGCACCAATGTGTCGGAGGAAACACTGTACAACTGGCGACTAGAGTCAGCGTACACTGCACCTAGCCCGCCATAAGGAGTCGCTAGAGCACGATGGGACAAGGACATCCCGGCCGGCCAAACCCTCCACTTACCCGGACGATGTTGGACCAATTGTGCGCCGCCTCATGGGTCTCCCGGTCGCGGCCGGCTGAGACGCAGCCCCAGATCGAACTCGGGTCTGTAGTGACGCCTCAAACACTCTGATGCAGTGCCTTAGACCCCTGCGACTGACTTTTTTGCCATTTATGAAAGTGTTATTCAATGCGTTTCTATGGGCTATAGTAGTAAAGACCAAATTCAATATTTTCAAATCGTCTTTTTACATATATTGTTTTGATACCTAAAGGGGCCCTAAAATACAAAATGAAATCGCTAAATGATCCATGGTATGACCATCTTAAAACAATTCCATATGTCAACTCAGACCCCCCCCCCACCACCGGCTTATACTTTTAAGAATTAAAATACTGAATCTTGCAGCAATGACATCTCCTAACTGATTGATGTAGTCCGAAGCGGGCCATAAAAACATAACCTGCAAAAACAGCAGAAAAACACAAATTGCCTCCCTAGCACATACAGTACGGCAAGATTCCTCATACTGTATTTAATTGGTAAAAAAAAGCCTTTTAAACACAAGGCTGTTTCTTGTCTTTTCTCTGTGTGTGGTGTGTGTCGGGTCCACAGTGGGCCTAGGCCATTTAATGAGCACTCCCTTCCTCTCCTCCATCATGTTCTCTCCTCCCAAAAGGCTCTGGATTCAGCATTTCAGCATCCCTTACCCGTACCTCTCCCCCCCCCATCGCCCCACCGCTCTCGCCTCACCCTCCCCAAAGATGCCATGGCCGGCCAGTGCTGTTTGTACGTGTTAAATTATGCATCAGGAGTCTAAACGCTGTGAAGCATTGGTTTAATATCTGGGGGCCAAGTCGTTGGAAGTATTAACAACATCCTGGATGGTCTTCCCATTAGACCTGGTTCTATAATATCATATCGGCCAGACGGCCACTATAGTTGGAACTACCTGTCGACTAGCTCTAGTTTAAACTTTAATGGTTTCTCTCTTCATCTCCCCCCCCCAAAAAGTTGTCCGTCTTTTCGGTATCTGAGAGGTCTTTTTCCCCCTCTCCCTCCGTTGACTTAGTAGCCGAGTCCGGAGTGAGTATATTTAGTCATCGTTTCATGTTGGTGTCATGTGATTTGAATGGAACAGGATGGGGCTGGCTCGTGTCAGGCTTTTGTGTCTCCCCGTCTGTGAGTGTGTCTTCTGCTGGTCCCAGAATAGCCCCATCAGTTCAGTTCCACCCTCCCCTCCTTTCCCCAGCTCATCCTCTGTAATATGTCTTAATGCCCAGGCCTGTACCAGTGTGTGTGTGTGTGTGTGTGTGTGTGTGTGTGTGTGTGTGTGTGTGTGTGTGTGTGTGTGTGTGTGTGTGTGTGTGTGTGTGTGTGTGTGTGTGTGTGTGTGTGTGTGTGTGTGTGTGTGTGTGTGTGTGTGTGTGTGAGAGTCCGGGCCTTGACAGGAGAGGAGCATCTTAGTGCTCTGCTTATCCAGAGAAAGCCGTCACTTAACTCAGCCCCTCCATTGTGTGTCCCCCCCACCACCACTCCCACCCCTCTTCCTCCCTGACGTGATACTCTTTAATCCTCAAACAGAATCTGGTTTTAACTCAGACTATTTTTCGGTGTTAATGGTTGGGATCCCGATGAGGAGGGTTACAACGTCACTCCCCCCTGATCTCTCCGCCGCCCCCCAAAATAATTGTACATCATCGCTTCATAACGTGTCAGAGGGGTGTTGGTGGCGTGCAATTAAAACCGGCGAATATAATACAGGAAATTACGGCCTGTCAGGTCGGTGAACAACACAGTCGGTATTTGAGTTACACTTAATCATCATGTGCATTAGCGACTTCATCGGATTTCCACTCTGGTGTGAAGCAGTCTCTCTCACTGTTAAGGCTTTGGATTGTGTCTGAAAGTACAACACCCAGGCTATAGCTCTGTACTTATGTGAAGAGACGACATTTGAAAGCTCATTGCCTTAGTAAATTATATAGGTTCATGTGAACGAAAAAGGATCACCCACCCATGTGCACGCGGAGCGAAATGGTATGCAAAAATACTGAATTAATTATCACACAACAGATGTAAACATTGAATATTTACTCTCAACAAGCCAGAAACCACGAGCCGCGTTATGTTTGCATAATTCATTTGCAACCGCTCTGAAAAAGCTTCTAAATGAGCTTGTATCTTGATTGAATCGCCTGTACCAAACTCAGGATTTTTTGTGTGCTTTTTTAGGTCATGTTGTCCTTTTTTATATGAAATTCCTTCCCCCCATCAGAAACACACATGGCATTTATCCACATTAAAAGAAGTCTCAATGTTTACTGTTTTGCTACCCATCTTCACCATCACGTCAGTTAGCGTGCGCGATCCTTATCGACCAAAACAAACACATTTTGCTTTGATTCGCTTAACTTTTATTTAGTGCGGCATTATCCGGAAATGAAATAAGTAGCGCTAAAGGTCATTTGGAAAAGAATGCAGAAAGGCTGGTCTAGAAAGGTTAAACATGTGACTGAGCTGTTTGGATGATAACGAGGAGGGGTCCGTCTGCTCGGGGAGCTCGGGGTTCTGTTTCTGACTTCACTGTGTGCGCCGCGATCGCTCTTTATGACCGGGACAGCTTTACAGCCCGTTAGCCCGCTATAACATGATAAAGCACACCCTAATAGATTGGATGTGTTTAGTAGCCCTGGGCTGATGTTTGTAAAATGAATGTTTTCGCAGAAAGGAACACAAACACACAAACACACACACACTAAAGCCACGACAGGGCAGTATCTTTAATAGTCGTATACAATGTGCAACACAGTTCGTATATATTTCACAGTCAGTTTGCGTTAGATTCTACAGTATATTCCACTGACCTATATGCTGGTATTAGGCATGCAGTTATTGAGGAAATATTCAAGATTTCCATGAGCATCTTTGTTCTGTGAGCTGGGATCAGTCTAGACCTGTTAATCAAAACTTAGTAATGGTACTCTTAGTAATGTGACCCCGAACCTCTTTTCCAATACCAGATGTATGCTTCAAATGACACTTTAGGTGGAAAGTGTTGTGTCAGACTCATATTTGTGAGTATGTTTTTGTATTGGCTGAATGGGCCCAACTGAGCGTCTCTTTTTGTATCTAGCACACGTACTCTCTCTTTCTGAGCTTATCCATCCTATTAGGCCCACCTCTTAGTAAGATCCTCAGACACTTAACGGTCGAGGTCCTGCTCGCTCTTTAGTGGCCTCGAAATGGGGGCTGAGGGGCTTTAACATCAAAACATTCCCCTTTTAATCAAACAAAAACAAACAAAGCCAGACGCCATAAACGGCAAGATCAGTGTTTTAGCTAAAGCAGCTAACTCAGCACATACACTCTGGAGGGCTGGCTTGGTCATCACATCAGCAAAAGAGGCTGCATTGTCACCGGCTGAGTTTGGATGGGCCTGTTGGAGTCAATTGGCCCTGCTACACTGTACCGTGTTGTACAACGGAAAGTTGCGTAGAAAGCTGCGTTGGGTTATGATTATGATAGAGATTGATGGAAGGGTTTGTCTGATCGCAGCCTTGTTGTACGGTAAGCGCAAAATGCTCCCCTCTGAAATGGCTTTACTGGTTCGCTTAGACATTTTGGAAAAGTCAGTTCAAGATATCCTTTAAATATCCAGACAATCCATGATTGTCATTCTCTTCTGGCCTTCGCTCTGAGTGAAAGGGAGACTTGGCTAGATCCCAAAGGCTCAATGCCCTTGTGAGTACGCCCCCCCCCCCTCTGTTTGGTGCCTGTCCGGCACACGTCACTCCCAATCACACAGGGACCTCCATCTCACCAGAAGAGACGAGTGGACCTGCTGTCTCGACGTAGTTTTATACACAACAAAACAGCTCCTATGGCGATGTCTGGGGTGAGAATGGTGACAAAATAGAGAGAGAGAGAGAGAGCGAGGAAGCAAGGAAGGAAGGAAGATGAAGAGGGTCGAGAGAGATAGAGAGAGGAATATGAGGAGAGGGAGAGAAAGTACGTGAGATAGATATCACCCGTGCATTGCTCTCCTTGTGTGTTGGTGTCAGGGGACCCCAAATGGCACACAATAACACATGCCCTTAGGCATTATGGGGATGTCTTTTAAGTTGAACGAAGGTGTGTTTAGTTGCAACTCCATCAAAGATTTTAAATGCAGTTAATGCACAGGAAGAACAAACATCTCTGCTGTGGCTCAGAAACAAATCTCCTCGTTTAAAAAGGAAGAAATCCCTTGTTCGAGAGATAAAAGCCAAGCGGTTGATTCCATTGAGCTAATCCTGTCGTAGGTAGATGTAGGAGTTGCACACCAACGGGGGGGGAGGGGGGGAGAGAGTTAATGAGTGATTAACAACAGCAATTAAAAGATGAGGAGGAGAGAGGGAGAGAGAGGGAGAGGGAGAGAGAACGGAGAGAAAAAAAAGTGTATAATTAAAATATCAGTCCCTCTCTTTGTCAAAAGTGTGTGTGTCATCCACTGTGCACTTATTAAACGCCGGGAGAGGAAGGAGAGAACAGTGCTTAATTCCAGCACTCCTGAAGTGTCTGGTAATATGCCCGCGGATGGAAGCTGAGGAAGGCTGTAACTCATGTTTAAGTGTGCGGCCGTGTCATTGCAGGTTCACATTCGTGCATTTCTGTGTTGACACCCATTGGGGCAGGGGATATTTGGCAGTCAGGAGTAATTTAACTTAATTAATGGGATGCATATTTGATGGAGGAATAAAATATCCCGGCTCAGCAAAGTGGAAAAGGGGAAAGATTTAGTGGGAGTTAAAGGTGGAGGGGAGAGTAATTTGTGCATTCAGTTACTGCTGCTTGAGAGACGGAGAGACAGAGAGGGAGTGGGGGGGGAGAGAATGAGGGCGGTGGGAGTGAGGGGAAAGCGGGCAAGAAGGAGATGGGTTGATAAAGATAGAGGGAGTGAGAGTCGGGAGGAGGGAGGCCAGGAGGAGAGAGAGAGGAGGGGAGGATGAGCGGAAGTGTGAGAGATGGATGGCACTGTGTGGGTTGACACAAAGCTGAGTTGAAGTGTAGAGGGGAATGGGATGTCCCTCCATTGAGAGGGCAATCAGAGTGACAGCGTTTGAGTTAATTGATATCCGGAGTGAGCCCCCCTCTCAGTACAAACAGGCACATTACGCTGGTTTGCAAACTTGTGTCGGAGCTGCCCGGCTGCTGAGGGCCTTTTAAATATGCATGAGGGGGCTTTTAAAAGGGGGTTCAGTGATGCTGGAGAGCGGTTGGTCCCCCTACCATGCGCACACACACATATATACACACACACACACACCATGGTGCCACCAGGTGAACCCGTGGCCCAGTGAAAAGCTTGTCATGCTGCTTTTAATCTCCCCTGACACTTTTTAATTGACTTCCTGTAGGTATAGATTATTTCATGGCGAGTTCACTGTGAAGATGTTTGATACCATCCAGGAGGCATCTGGGATGCTGTTAGCTGGCTAGAGATGAGCCACCCATCCATCGCCTGTCTCTTCCTCTCCTTCCTATCTCTCTCTCCTTCTCTCTTTGTCCCTATGTCTTTGTCTTTCACCTTCTCTCTCCCTCTCTCTCTCTCTTTTTTAAATTATAAAAAAATGTATTTCACCTTTATTTAACCAGGTAGGCCAGTTGAGAACAAGTTCTCATTCACAACTGCAACCTGGCCAAGACAAAGCAAAGCAGTGCAACAAAAAACAACACAGAGTTACACATGGGATAAACAAACGTACAGTCAGTAACACAATAGAAAAATCTATATACAGTGTGGGCAAATGGAGTAAGGAGGTAAGGCAATAAATAGGCCATAATAGCGAAGTAACTACAGTTTAGCAAGTGAACACTGGAGTGATAGATGTGCAGATGATGATGTGCAAGTAGAAATACTGGTGTGCAAAAGAGCAAAAAAGTAAATAAAAACAATATGGGGATGAGGTAGGTAGTTGGATGGGCTATTTACAGATGGGCTACATACAGCTGCAGCGATCGGTAAGCTGCTCAGATAGCTGATGCTTAAATTTAGTGAGGGAGATATAAGTCTCCATCTTCAGCGATTTTTGCAATTCGTTCCAGTCATTGGCAGCAGAGAACTGGAAGGAAAGGCGGCCAAATGAGGTGTTGGCTTTGGGGATGACCAGTGAGATATACCTAGAGGAGCGAGTGCTACGGTGGGTGTTGTTATGGTGACCAGAAGGCGGAGCTTTACCTAGCAAAGACTTATAGATGAGCTGGAGCCAGTGGGTCTGGTGATGAATATGTAGCAAGAGCCAGCCAACGAGAGCATACAGGTCGCAGTGGTGGGTAGTATACCCTGGTGACAACACAGATGGCACTGTGATAGACTGCATCCAGTTTGCTGAGTAGAGTGTTGGAGGCTATTTTGTAAATGACATCGCCGAAGTCGAGGATCGGTAGGATAGTCAGTTTTACGAGGGTATGTTTGGCAGTGTGAGTGAAGGAGGCTTTGTTGCGAAATAGGAAGCCGATTCTAGATTACATTTTGGATTGGAGATGCTTAATATGAGTCTGGAAGGAGAGTTTACAGTCTAGCCAGACACCTAGGTATTTGTAGTTGTCCACATATTCTAAGTCAGAACTGTCCAGAGTAGTGATGCTAGTCGGGCGGGCGGGTGCGGGCAGCGATCGGTTGAAGAGCTTGCATTGAGTTTTACTAACGTTTAAGAGCAGTTGGAAGCCACGGAAGGAGTGATGTATGTCATTGAAGCTTGTTTGAAGGTTTGTTAACACAGTGTCCAAAGAAGGACCAGATGTATACAGAATGGTGTCGTCTGCATAGAGGTGGATCAAGGAATCACCCACAGCAAGAGCGACATCATTGATATATACAGAGAAAAGAGTCGGCCCGAGAGTTGGACCTTGTGGCACCCCCATAGAGACTGTCAGGGGTCCGGACAACAGGCCCTCCGATTTCACTCTGAACTCTATCTGAGAAGTAGTTGGTGAACCAGGCGAGGCAGTCATTTGAGAAACCAAGGCTGTTGAGTCTGCCGATGAGAATGTGATGATTGACAGAGTCGAAAGCCTTGGCCAGGTCGATGACGACGGCTGCACAGTACTGTCTTTTATCGATGGCGGTTATGATATCGTTTAGGACCTTGAGCGTGGCTGAGGTGCACCCGTGACCAGCTCGGAAACCGGATTGCACAGTGGAGAAGGTACGGTGGGATTCGAGATGGTCAGTGATCTGTTTGTTTACTTGGCTTTCGAAGACATTAGAAAGGCAGGGCAGGATGGATATAGGTCTGTAACAGTTTGGGTCTAGAGTGTTACCCCCTTTGAAGAGGGGGATGACCGCGGCAGCTTTCCAATCTTTAGGAATCTTGGACGATACGAAAGAGAGGTTGAACAGACCAATAATAGGGGTTGCAACAATGGCGGAGGATAATTTTAGAAAGAGGATCTCCAGATCCTGTCTAGCCCAGCTGATTTGTACGGGGTCCAGGTTTTGCAGCTCTTTCAGAACACCTGCTATCTGGATTTGGGTGAAGGAAAAGCTGGGGAGGCTTGGGCAAGTTGCTGCGGGGGGTGCGGAGCTGTTGGCCAGGGTTGGGGTAGCCAGGAAGAAAGCATGGCCAGCCGTAGAGAAATGCTCATTGAAATTCTCGATTATCGTGGATTTATCGGTGGTGACAGTGTTTCCTAGCCTCAGTGCAGGGGGCAGCTGGGAGGAGGTGCTCTTATTCTCCATGGACTTTCATAATTC
This sequence comes from Salvelinus alpinus, assembly GCF_045679555.1. NCBI lineage: Eukaryota > Metazoa > Chordata > Actinopteri > Salmoniformes > Salmonidae > Salvelinus > Salvelinus alpinus. Next base: position 19,538,525 of record NC_092120.1, read on the forward strand.
TCTCTCCTTTTCTCTCTCTCCTTCTCTCCCTCCATCTCTCCCTCCTTCTGTGATGGCCCAGCCTTATTAAAATGGGTGAGAGACTAAATGCAATCACTCATTGCCATCATCATAATTGAGCTGATGTACCTGCTCTGTGGTGGCCCTACCCTGACAGGGGAGAGGAGTGGATGGGACGTGTGTGTGTGTGTGTGTGTGTGTGTGTGTGTGTGTGTGGAGCGCTTTGTGTCTGAGTGTAGTCCTGGTTAGGATGGGACAGAGTCTGATCCCCTCTCACTCTGTCACACACACTCTGGCCCCGCGTCTGTCACACTCGGGAACGGACCTCCGTTTTACTAAATCGACTCATCCTCCCTCACAGAAAGTACACTTGCAGTGTTTTTATTTGACTGGGGGAAGGTGAACTGTCTCGTCAGGAATCATAATGTCAGTTTGTTGTCTGTGAGGAGAGACCGACGTTCAGTGAGTCTGTCGTTATCGTGAGCCGGTCTGGTGCTTTGTTGACTAACCATCCAATAGTTCCCACTTGGCCCACTGGTTGAATCGTTGTTTTCTCGTCATTTCAACAACAACAACAAAATGAATTTGGGGAATTTTTCTACTTAAATCCAATGACGTGGTTCAAATGTATGTTGATTTCACATTGAATTCACGTTATTGACAACTTCATCAAATGTAAATCAGAACTAGATGTTGAACTGACGTCTTTACCCAGGTTTTGTGTCCTAACTTGAGGACCTTGCATAAAAATCAAGAGTTATGTGTGCTATTCTCAAGTTAGGATTCGGCTGGTATTGCTTAGGTGAGTGTTTGAATCAGGACTTAACCTAGGTAGTTGGTCAGACAGTCCAGTAGACCACATTAGGCTCTAGTTCTCTTTTAACATGAATGTTTTCACGAATTCTTTAGGTCAGGGGTGTCAAACTCATTCCACGGAAGCCCGAGTGTCTGCGTACATTTTTATTTTCTTCCTTTCGATTAAGACCTAGACAACCGGGTGAGGGGAGTTCCGTACTAATCGGTGCCCGTAAATCATCAATCAAGTACAAGGGAGGAACGAAACCCCGCAGACGCTTGGCCCTCCGTGGAATGAGTTTGACACGTGCTTTAGGTCATATTTTACATTCAAGATATCCAGCCGATCCTCAGTTTTGTTTGGAAATATCCACCATGTTCTTTGAAAAGGCCGTTAATATTCAATAATGATAAATGGGATCGATATTAGAAATGAGATTACACGCCAGCTCAAACAACCAATCAGAGATGCATTTCCTACACCAGCCAGGTCGCCCGTGATACACGTCAGGATTGGACGTCTATCAATGTCTGAGGATAGGACTTGGGAACTGGCCACTAGGTGCAGCAGTGAGTGCTGTTATCTTCAAGTAGGTTTCAGTATTGGATGGGCATAAGCATCTGCCTCTGATTCCAAAGGTTGCAAATTCAAATCCAGTATTAGAAAGTTTTTAAAAATATATATTTGTTTTCAGCCTATCCCAAACCATTCAGTTAATGCCTAACCTTAACCATTCAGAGTTAATGCCTGAGCTTGACCTTAAACACTTAGAAATTCGACGTTTGGAACAACTTTGAAATGTTGACGTTTGAGATAAAGGGATTAACGTCTAATTCTGACCTGTGACTGTGAGAGCTGGTAGACTACACAACCATCTTAGCCCAGTGCTTTCCGTTGCCCACTTAATTGATTCATTAAAGTCTTAGATTTATTGTATTTCTACTGTACCTACAGTAAATTATTGAAAGTCAACCGTAAACACGATCAGTAGACACCTTGGCCCTCGAGGCTCGTATCCCTGCCCCTCTCCTTATGGCAATTCCTTATCCATCTCTGACAGCAAAAATATTCCGCCATAAAATCTAGCAACGCCGTGCCTGACAGTAATGTAAATGACATAGAAAGCCCTCCGTCACTCCCACCGCCCAGCTCTCCTTTAGCTCTCTCCACACACCCCCGGAGCCTGAAATCACCGGGCCTCCCTGCCAGCCGCGGCTCCCTGGACGGGTATATATGTCCCCCCAGGTAGCCCCAAAGCCTCCGTCTTTTAAACACGAGGAAGTAATGGCGGGTGAGTGATGTTGTTTGTGTCCTTGACTGGGATCCTCTGTGAGCTATAGCTACAGCCCCCTCACTCCAGGTCCCTCAGAAGACCTAAAATACCCCCAGGAAAACTCCTCCACGGCTTGTAGATGTGGATGCAGCTGTGCAATGTCTGTTTTTGTACTGTGTGTGTATTTGTATAGCCTATGTGTCTATGCTTGTGTGCTTGTGTGCGCGATGTGTGTACTCTGTGCACGCTCGTATACGCATCACTACTATCTCACACACATTGTTTTCCTATGTGCCTGTGTGTGTTTTTGTATGTTTCGTGGTAAAGGCATAATCTAGTCCTATACATGCGCTTGCCTGCCTGTTGTCCGGCTGTATCCCCTCTAGCCTGAAGGCTGATGTGGGAGTTTAGCGGGTTGGAGGACCCTGGTCACTGAGAGGTTACAACAGGCTCTGTCTACGGCTCCCTCTAAAATCTCCCCATCATCACAACTGCCACCAGATTGCCCTCCGGCTCCTCACAAGGGGCGAGGGGGCTAAATTTGGGACATGGGGAAGTGTCAAGACTGTGAGGGTGCTGGTCAGCGACAGTGGCCGAGACGCACGTTCCCCCTCGGACATCCACAAGTGTCGGACCTGGTTGGCTTCTCGTAGGGGAGAGGCAGACACGGGTCAGAGGGAGGTGGCGCGTTCTGCCAGAGTTCCGCCACAGCGAGAGTCTGCCATACTGTCTTCCTCATTCCCTGCCGCGTTAACCCTTACCAAGCGGGCAATGGGCTGAACCCTGCAGCCGCCCGTGAAAACGCTGCCACATCGATTACCAGAACTGGAAAGCAGCAGCACGGGGTTGGCGGCGAGGGTGGATCACGCTCTCTGCGAGGAACCATTTATTTATTAATTCAGTTTATTCAGTCAACTAACATAGGTCAGTGTTACAGTGGACCACTGATAACTATTTGTCTCATACGGTTACATTCCAAATTAAGTTCCACGTGGTAAAACTCATTTCACCAGCCCCCCAAAATGTATTTTCACCGATGATAAAAGACAGCATGTACACGTTTTTTCTTTGAGAGTTTTGTGTTCTCAAATATCCTTTTCTTGAGAGTCAGTAGGAGAGAGAAACTGTCGATGAGTTGTAATGCAGTCTGTAATGGACAGTAGATGGCGCCATTTTACTTTTTAGAACGTCAAGAGAGCCTCTAATGTTATGTCTGAGTTGTGCTAAATGCATAATGTGTGGTACGTGTAGGTCTTAAGGTATACATGTGATGTATCCTCTAAAAGTTGAAGAAGTAGCGTACCGGCTTGATTTTGCTTCATTTTATGAATACTAAAATAGCGATCTATGTTTGTTACATTTTTGCATTCAAGTGAAGTAAAATAGCTGTACAATTTGGCAGTATAATTAGTATAAGTGTACAGTTGAATGGTTTACGTGCAATTTTTATTTATATATATTTTATTTTTCACCAATTACGATACCATTTTATATCACGCCCACATGAAAATATCAGTATGCTTTCATACACAATTGAATTCAGCAAAAAAACATCAACCAAGATAATGAAATGCAAAAACATAGAAATAAATGCATTAAAAAAACACGCGTTAATACTTAACAGGGGGCCTAGTTTCAATATGGTACATTTGTCATGGACTCAATCCCTGGACTTTTCTGATACACAGAAACAGAAGTGAGTGTAGGTGGAGAGAGCGGGAGAGAGGCTGGACACAGGCAGGCGGTGGTATCTGTCTCAGTCTGGGTGTCCCTCCTGGTACTGCTTTAACTAGGACACGCTCCTCTACGCTGGCGGACCTCAGGGGCCGATCAGCAGGTCTCAGGAGAGCCCCCCCGACTAGAGCGCCGCGCCGGGCTGTCACGGGGGGCTGACGTTGGGTGGGTGGTGGGGTTGCATGGGGGTGGTGGGAGGCGACGTACCGAGAGGGCAATTACAGCAAGGACAAAGACTACACAGTGATAAGTCCCCACGGGGACACCCTAATGAAGAGAGCAGGTTAGCCAACTACAAGGAGTGGGGAAAGGAGCATTGGTCAGTTGTGTGTGTGCGTGTGTACGTGCGTGCGTGTGTGTGTGTGTATGTGTGTGTAACCCTCCTGGGGATAATTTTTCGGAGGTCGTATTGTTACCATTCAGGCCTACCTCACTGACTGTTGCCTCCTTAACCTGATCTGTGCCCTATAATACAGGGAAGCCAAACACTGCCGGTGTTAAACTCAAAACCTGCTCATCGTTAGGGACTCATTTGACCATGACCGCAGCCGGGGGAAAAAATCTCAATCCAAGATTTAAAAAAAACCCAGATACCATGGATTACATATGCCAATATATGTGGCTCGTTGTCGCACCTTAGAATACATGCATTTTATGTGTGAACACATTTAATTAACGAGGATTCGTTAATCCTCGTCTCTCCCTGAAAATCGAACAAGTCCCGTCTAAATGTTTCTGATCTAAATTATAAATGTAACATATTGCACATACTGCCTCATACATTTTTTGTTGTTGTTGAATGCGATGAACAAATCATTGGAAGAAAGTGAAGTGAATCATTTTCAGAGAGAGGCATCCTTTTCTCCGTTTCTTGGGTCACTTTGCATTTCCAGCCTGTTTCTGATTTATGCTCAGATTCTGTTATCAGGGCAACAGATCCCAGATGCAGTAGAGAGAGATGCACTTGATACTGCTGTGTTTGCACACAGGTCTGGGATCGGATAAGCGAGCTGCTGGTGCAGTGCTTATTCAAATCCGTGCATGTTCAGAGGGAATAGGACCAGGTAAAAGAAATAAGATACAATGCGATAACCTTTCCGGGAGAGGAGAAGAGAATAGTTTACAATCTGATTGAGTGGGATTCACAGTGGGTGCGTTGTGCAATACATGAACAGTTTTCATAGCCTCTAACATATTTCTTCTCTTTAGATTTTTAAAAACTTTTGCTGAGAATTACCACGTTGACCACGGAGGGGGGCAGGGGGGGGGGGGGGGTCATGTTTTAGATGGTTGATATTGTTTGTTTTCCTGTATGGCATCACTGTCTGAGACATGCCGGTGATTTTTTTATTTGCTTTGTAAATGGTTTATTCCTTGTTCCTTGTTAGCATCCTTGTTAACCAGGTTTGGCTGGCCACTCCTTTCTCTCTTGTGTGTGTGTTTGTGTTTGTGTTTGTGTGTGTGTGTGTGTGTGTGTGTGTGTGTGTGTGTGTGTGTGTGTGTGTGTGTGTGTGTGTGTGTGTGTGTGTGTGTGTGTGTGTGTGTGTGTGTGTGTGTGTGTGTGCGTGTGCGTGTGTGTGTGCGTGCATGTTGGCTTGCACCTGTATCACAACTGAAATTACACCTTAATACAGTAGCTAGGGTATTTTATCCATAATTGTTTTGCCATTTAGTTTTGTTCTTGAATTTCTTACCGTGATGAAGATATGCATGATTTCGAAAAACATTGGTAAGTGTGAGCATGGAGAGAGGGAGAGAGTGGTAGGCCAGCATTCTCAGGGGCAGAGGGGGTTGAAACATATGTTGTCTCAGTGCAAGGCTCAGCAGTGATAGTTAAACATTAGGGTGAAGTGTACCCTCTAAGGGGCTGTGTGTCCATGTGTTGGGTTTGTTTTAAACTCAGCCACTGCGGTCCTCACCAGTTAAAACACGAATGCCCTATGTATAACACAGGGGCAAATGGCGCTGAATGGCACACATATTGTGGATAGATTTATAATAATACTACTAATAATGATAATAATAATTCATAATAGTGTTGGTGCAGTTTATGTTAATTTGTTTACCCATGCATTTTAATAACAGTAATATTTCTGCTGGCAGTATTAAATGTCAAATTGTTGTAATTGGTTTAACAAGTTAACTTGTTAACAAATAAGGCTGTTTTGTCATGTTTTGTCTTAGGGGTATAAATACATAACTAGAAGTACATAATGTGTGTATATACACAAGACATCTTGACTACGAGAACGATGTGATATGGACATCCAGAAAGATAGCATATATTTTTTTATTTCTATTTGAAAGGAATCGCTATATATGCATCTTGAAAATGCCAATTAATACTGATATATTCAAATTGTGTCATCTATATACTGTATCATTTGGAGATGTATATTTATTCAATATCTTTTAATTAATGCAGAGGAGAGGAGCAATATGAAATGTTGTTAATTCTATTGATAGCCTGTTTGCTGAACTATCTGACACATCATAAATCTGCAATGTATAGTAGGCGATTGCAGTCTTTAGATAAATGATCTCTTCATTTATTTTTATGTCGACTGACACAGTATGCAGCCTCCCAACTGAAAAGATAATAAAATATACCCCCCCTTTTGCAACCGAACGCGTCTCATCTAATATATTAGTCACCCGCGTTTGTACACGAGTGAAAAAAAAAAAAAAAAAAAAGTTTCCACCGCCGTGCAGGGGTGACAATGGGAATATGCGCGAGGACCCTCTCCGGCTGCGCGAGGACGTTGGACACGTTTGACGGCTGCTTCATGCCAATGATGGGCCAAAACGTTTAATAATCTGGACAATGATGGCTTTTTATAAGAGCCCACAGCGACCATGAGAACTCTAATAAGCAGACGTGACAGAGAAAGTTGTATGTTACCGGCAAAACAGAGGGGGAAGGTGTTCTTGTTTTTTGAACAGGGAGATGACTTTCAGGAATCTGAGATTGGATTTGTCGTGAAAGAATGTCAGCATTAATCAAGGGGTTTGGGGACAAGGTCGCACGGGTCCTTCTGCAGCAGACCATGCCTTGTCCTCTACCCGGTCTGTTTCTGGGTTTCTAGACTGGCAAACATGAGAAGTTGTCTTTATACACATACGGTAACCGACTAGGCCTGTATGTTTGGCCCATCAATGTCTGAGACCTCACTGCAATTATTATTATTTTTGCCTTTTTCAGGACAATCCTGGTTTGAAAAAAATAAAAAGGAATGATGCTTTGAGGATATAATTAAAGATATCGTTCAAAGAACAACTTTTTGCATATTTGAATTATTACTGTCATTAAAACCACACAAAATATGGAAATATGATTGCCAGAAGCACATAAATCAATGATCAGCAAGGCCTCAGAGCCCAATAAATATGGGGAGTTAAATACTTTAAAATGCAAATCACGTCTCAAAATTTGCATATGGGTGAATTTAAAGGAAGTGTGCTTCCCAAGACCCTCTGAGGTAGAACGGGGTTGGTGGGAAATCAGGCAGTTGTTTTAATTTTAAAGACTCATCCCTGGTCAAGTAGGATTGTTATAAATGATCGCTCGACGAAGTGGGTTGACAGACACGGCTGCATCCGCTTTTGTGGATCCAAAAAGTGCCTTAAGTGATCTGAATAATTAGCCGTTAATTATTCTTCATCCATCTAAATCAGAAAAGAACAGATTATGGGGGACAGAATTTATAATTTTTTTGCCTGGCGTCCTGTCTTGTCCTAATGTGGTAAACTAAAGTGACTGTGAATAATACCTAGTGACCTTACAGTAATTACGCTTCGCCTAGCCATTTGGTTGCAGTTGCTAATTGAGGGTATTGATTCAGGGAGATTCATATTAAAAATACATATGTTTTATGGCTGGGACTTTTTTCCTCGTCTTTTAATGTATTATTCATTATTGTTATTTTTTACAATAATTAGCACACAGGATATGCAACACCAGAGGGTGAAGTGGTTTCTTTATCCTATCCCTCTGTTGCAGGCAGGTGCATTTGGCCAAACTTTGTGCTGAATCTCAAATACGGTTTGTTGTTAAACGTGTATGAGAGTCTCAAGGCAGATCAACATGGTAAATCATTTTTCATAAAGTTATTGTAAGATGATGATGATAATAGTAGTAATTGTAGATCAAGTGATCAGATATAAATCTAATTTAACCGTATTTAATATGCGAGCGGGCTAATAGAAGTTTCCGTATCATATACATGTATTTCTATCCACAGAGGCACCGACCGGTCCAGAAACATAAGAAACCCCAGTGTTGTTGTCCCTAGGCCATTTAAAGACACACAGGCACCAGTGGATCAATGGACATGATGTCTCTTTGAGCATTAGTACACGGGTTAGAGTGTTGGATTAAAAACCTGCCGAGGAGCACCTCCTTGGGAAGAAATAAAATATTTTTTGTTTTACTTTTATCTATGGAGTCTGATGGGCAATTGGTTGGTCGTGAAGGCATCCCTTTACCCGTGCTCTGTGTGTGTGTGTGGGGGGGGTCTGTCACTATGTGTTTGTTGGTGTTAGTGCTCTTCTCGTGGCGCCGCCAGGTATTGACCAGCAGAGAGGATGAAGTGGCTTACTCTGCTTTTGTATTTTTAGCATTTCTGTAACAGAGATACACGTTGCATACTGCACCGTATATCCCTGATTGAAACAGACAGTGCTTCTTGTCGTACAGACACTCGCCCTGCCTCGAATATGCAAACCCCGATTTATCATTTATTCCCAGTTTTAACTTCATACATTGCTCAAGAGGACACTTACTTCGAGAAATCCCTTGTTTTATAAGATCATGTGACTGTTCACTGATCTGATCTAGGCTCAGTTGAAAAGACACGGATTTAGCTCTTTGCGTGAGTTTTCCCTTTACATGTTTTGACGGAGTCCGACTCCTCTATTTTATTTCTGTCAGGCCGATTAGCTCGTAGTGGAATGCCAGGCTTGGCCCTACCCCTCCACAATGGACAGAGCCTCATTGTGGGCATGTGTGTGTGATTGTGTTAAACATACCAGCGCTCAATTAGACGTACCGGTTGTTGATGGGCCTCTCTGTTCTCTATGTTAAAGCCTGCTTGGATGCTTCAGAGAAAATCCATGGTGAAGGACTCAATGGCTGCCTTGTAATCCCATTTACTGTACAGCTAATGGCATAGTGCTGCACTGCACTGAGAACACTCCTTAGAGCGAAAAAGGCTTCATTCGGGTTTAATTCAGACTGACCAGTTAGTCTGACCGCTTACACAGCACATATGCGTGCTGTATGTGATGTCCAGCACCCCATGTGTAGACAGAGACACGCACATTGGCCGGAGTGGCCACACTCCGGCCCGTGAAGCACTGTACGTTCAATCACCAAACACACGTATCAGTGTAGGATATATATATATTTTTTATTTATTTAACCTTTATTTAACTGGGCAAGTCAGTTAAAGAAGCGATTCTTATTTACAATGACGGCCTACCAAAAGGCAAAAGGCCTCCTGCGGGGACGGGGGCCTGGGATTATAGATGTGCTTTGTCTAGGGAAACTTTGACGATGTCACATTAACGGAAATATTTTCTTTCGGATAAAAATGTATAGTAATTTTGACGAGTCAGGAAAAGCAATTTGGGAGTAAAAATAAAGTAACATTAAAACAGACCTCGCATTCTGGTCACCCACTCCAGCACACGTTTACCACGGTGTATGAAGTACAAAGGAGAGAGAGAGACCCATTTTAGACAGAATACGTGGTATATTACCTGTAAAGAAAATATACGGCAATGTTTATATGAGCCCCTTTCAAACAGCCCCTTATTTACCACTTTCTTGCAGGTATACCCCTTTTATAAATATCAGTGGGTAACTGGCAAATTGGTAGAGAATGGGTGGGGGCGTAGAGGTGTGGTTAAACCATCGGGATGTTTGCATTTCAAATTAGAGAGGTGTTTAACAATGGTAGCAGAAAACCATTCACAAAGACCTGATACCTGTATTTTGATTACAGGGTCTGTGAAAACCTTTATTTAAGCAGATAGGCCAGTTGAGAACAAGTTCTCATTTACAACTCCGACCTGGCCAAGATAAAGCAAAGCAGTGCGACAAAAACAACAACACAGAGTTACACATAAACAAAGTTACGGTCTATTATGCAATAGAAAAATCTATGTACAGTGTGTGCAAATGTAGAAGAGTAGAGAGGTAAGGCAATAAATAGGCCATAGAGGCGAAATAATTACAATTAACATTAACACTGGAGTAATAGATGTGCAGATGATGATGTGCAAGTAGAGATACTGGGGTGCAAAAGAGCAAGAGGGTATGTAATAATATGGGGATGAGGTAGTTGGGTGTGCTATTTACAAATTGTCTGTGTACAGGTACAGTGTAAGCTGCTCTTACTGCTGATGCTTAAAGTTAGAGAGGGAGATATAAGACTCCAGCTTCAGTCATTTTTGCAATTCTTTCCAGTCATTATCAGCAGAGAACTGGAAGGAAAGGCGGTCAAAGGAAGTGTTAACTTTGGGGATGACCAGTGAAATATACCTGCTGGAGTGTGTGCTACGGGTGGGTGTTGCTATGGTGACCAGTGAGCTGAGATAAGGTGGGGCTTTACCTAGCAGAGACTTATAGATGACCTGGAGCCAGTGGGTTTGGGGACGAGAGCATACAGGTCACAGTGGTGGGTAGTATATGGGGCTTTGGTGACAAAACGGATGGCACTGTGATAGACTACATCCAGGTTGCTGAGTAAAGTGTTGGAGGCTATTTTGTAAATGACATCGCCGAAGTCAAGGATGGGCAGGATAGTCTGTTTTACGAGGGTATGTTTGGCAGTGTGAGTGAAGGAGGCTTTGTTTTGCGAAATAGGAAGCCGATTCTAGATTTAATTTTGGATTGGAGATGCTTGATGTGAGTCTGGAAGGAGAGTTTACAGTCTAACCAGACACCTAGGTATTTGTAGTTGTCCACATATTCTAGGTCAGAACCGTCCAGAGTAGTGATGCTAGTCGGCGGGCGGGTGCGGGCAGCAATCGGTTGAAGAGCATGCACCTAGCATTTAAAAACAGTTGGAGGCCACGGAAGGAGTGTTGTATGGCGTTGAAGCTCGTTTGTAGGTTTGTTAGCACAGTGTCCAAAGAAGGGACAGATGTATACAGAATGGTGTCGTCTGCGTAGAGGTGGATCAGAGAATCACCAGCAGCAAGAGCGACATCATTGATATATACAGAGAAAAGAGTCAGCCCGAGAATTGAACCCTGTGGCACCCCCATAGAGACTGCCAGAGGTCCGGACAACAGGCCCTCCGATTTGACACACTGAACTCTATCTGAGAAGTAGTTGGTGATGAACCAGGCGAGGCAGTCATTTGAGAAACCAAGGCTATTGAGTCTGCCGATGAGAATGTGGTGATTGACAGAGTCGAAAGCATTGGCCAGGTCGATGAAGACAGCTGCACAGTACTGTCTATTACCGATGGCGGTTATGATATCGCTTAGGACTATGAGCATGGTTGTGGTGCACCCATGACCAGCTTGGAAACCTGATTGCATAGTGGAGAAGGTATGGTGGGATTCGAAATTGTCGGTGATCTGTTAACTTGGAAGGGCAGGATGGATGTAGGTCTATAACAGTTTAGGTCTAGAGTGTCTCCCCTTTTGAAGAGGGGGATGACCGCGGCAGCTTTCCAATCCTTGGGGATCTCAGACGATACGAAAGTGAGGTTGAATAATAGGGGTTGCAACAATTTTGGCGGATAATTTTAGAAAGACAGGGTCCAGATTGTCTAGCCCAGCTGATTTGTAGGGATCCAGATTTTGCAGCTCTTTCAGAACATCAGCTGTATGGATTTTGGTGAAGGAGAAGCTGGGGGGGGGGGGATTGAGGGCATCTAGCTTAGATTGTAGGACGGCCGGGGTGTTAAGCATGTCCCAGTTTAGGTCACCTAACAGTACGAACTCTGCAGATAGATGGGGGGCAATCAATTCTCATATGGTGTCCAGGGCACAGCCGGGGCTGAGGGGGGTCTATAGCAAGCGGCAACGGTGAGAGACTTGTTTCTGGAAAGGTTGATTTTTAATAGTAGAATCTTGAATTGTTTGGGCACAGACCTGGATAGTATGACAACTCTGCAGGCTATCTCTGCAGTAGATTGCAACTCCGCCCCCTTTGGCAGTTCTATCTTGTCTGAAAATGTTATAGTTAGGGATGGACATTTCAGGATTTTTGGTGGCCTTCCTAAGCCAGGATTCAGACACGGCTAGGACATCCGGGTTGACGCAGTGTGGTAAGCAGTGAATAAAACAAACTTAGGGAGGAGGCTTCTAATGTTAACATGCATGAAACCAAGGCTTTTACGGTTACAGAAGTCAATAAATGAGAGCGCCTGGGGAATGGGAGTGATGCTGGGGGCTGCAGGGTTAACCTCTACATCGCCAGAGGAACAGAGGAGGAGTAGGATAAGGGTACGGCTAAAGGCTATAAGAACTGGTCGTCTAGTGCGTTCGGAACAGAGAGTAAAAGGAGCAGGTTTCTGGGAGCCGGAAGAATAGATTCAAGGCATAATGTACAGACAAGGGTATGTTAGGATGTGAGTACAGTGGAGGTCAGCCTAGGAATTGAGTGACGATGAGAGCGGTTTTGTCTCTGGAGGCACCATTTAAGCCAGGTGAAGTCACTGCATGTGTGGGCGATGGAACAAAAGAGCTAGCTAAGGCATGTTGAGCAGGGCTGGAGGCTCTACAGTGAAATAAGACAATACTCACTAACCAAAACAGCAATAGACAAGGCATATTGACACTAGGGAGGGGCATGCTTAGCCGAGTGATCATAGGGTCCAGTGAGTAGCTAGGCGAGTTGGAGACACGGCGATTCAGACAGCTAGCAGGCCGGGGCTAGCAGGCTAGCAGATGGGCCTCAGGGGGATGTCGCAACGGGAGAGCCTGTTGAAACCCCCTCGAACGGCTACGTCGGCAGACTAAGTCGTGATGGATCGGCGGGGCTCCGTGTCGGCAGCAAAGGGTCCTGGACAATTGGCAAGAGGTATTGAAGCCCAGGAAATGTCTGATGGGTGGGTTTTATGTCTCCATGTTATTTTTTTACCGCCTACCCCTTTACCCTTTCAGATGTACAACAAAGCAGGCAAAAAGAAGCAAGCATGGTACATTTGTGGGATTTCGGTCTGTGCGTGAAAGGAATAAGAGACAGAGACTGAGAGAGAGATTCACTTCCTAACCTCCTGCCAAATGAATGACCACATTAGAGACACATATTTCCCTCAGATCACACAGACCCACAAAGAATTTGAAAACAAATCAAACATTGATAAAATCCCATATCTGCGAAATACATCAGTGTGCAGTCACAGCAGCAGGATTTGTGGCCCGTTGCCATGAGAAAAGGGCAACCAGTGGAGAACAAACAACTTTGTAAATACAACCTATATTTATCTATCTGTTTATTTATTTTCCCTTTCATACTTCAACTACTTGCACAGTTACAACACCGTACATAGCCAATAATATAACATTTTAAATGTCTATATTCTTTTAACACTTTTGTGAGTGTAATGTTTACTAATGTTTCCCTTGTTTATTTAATTTAGTTTATTGTCTATTCCATTTGCTTTGGCAATGTAAACATATGTTTCCCATGCCGATAAAGCCCTTTGAATTGAATTGAGTTGAGAGATTGAGACAGGGAGAAAGAGAGAGTGGGAGAGAGAAAGAGAGAGAGACAGGGAGAGAGAGAGAGCAGGTGGACAAGAGAGAGAGAACTGTGCTTTCGTCACTGGGTGATGTTTGGTGGTGGGCTGGTAATTAGGCGTCAGAGCACTTAGGCCCAGAGTCTCGCGCAGCGCCCAATTCTCCCTGACACCACCCGAGACGTGTGAGCTATTTTGCTCTGCAGTTCCTTCTGCTCGGCTGGTCATCTGTCTTCTCCAGGCCCCATCAGCCAGTAGTGCAGCCTCTCGTCTGACCCAAGCCCTGAGGGGCGGAGGGGGGGTGAAGGGAGGTGGTGGTGGTGGGGAGGGGGGTCAATACTCAGACCCCTGCTTACTAACTGGACAGACAATAAAGATCAATAGATGTAAAGGCGCATATATTTGACTAATTACTCCAATAATTAAAACTGTCTTTTGCGATTGAAATAAATCAGTACGTGGTAAATCTTCCCAAATGGGTTTGGACACAGTGGACTAATCCTGTTTAGGCCTTGTTGCTCCCTTGTCATAAAATAGTTTAAGAAAACAACATTAGCAAATGTTTTTGTTTTTCTTGGGGGGGGGGGGGGTGCAGTTTGACCATATAGGCTCACTTAGTGTGTTGTGTGGTCAGTCGCAACATACTGCCAATGTGATCCATTGGAGTGCCCTATTCTGATTATTGGGCTAATAGCCTTCAAAATGATCATTAACTGAGACTAAAGAGACATTTTGGTGAGATCTCACTTTATAACCAATTGTGAACTGAAGGGAAACAAATACATTGAAAGACTGAATGAAGCAGTTTGAGTGTAAGAAAATATTCAGAAGTACTAGGCCTAGTCGTTAATGTAATTGCACAAAGTGACAATTGGTCAAGGGAGGATGTGCATGTGTGTATTACTTGTATGTCCTGTATTCTACAGTATGTGTGGCTGCCTTTATTAACAAATGCAATAATCCTATACAACAAAAGGTTTGATACAATACGAGAAAAGGCTTTGGGAGGATGTGAGGGAGAAATGTGCTGCGCCAGAGGATTCTGAGAGAGAGAGAGAGACAGAGAGAGCGAGAGACTTTTATGTCCGAAGGCATGTTCACATCCCACTAAAGAGTATTATTTTTTTTACACAGGTAGGCAGTTTGGGGACTAGGCTCTGTAAGGAAAACAAAACATAAGAAGAATCAAAGGATGCCCCCGCACCCCCGTTAATAATGTAACAAATATTCTAATTTCTAAAAATAAAACCTCCACTTCATCCTTCCTGCTAATCTGAGCTATAATTTAGCCCCACCCAGGGCCATATTAGTATGCTCGCCGGGGGCAAAGTGACTGTGACAAGACCAAGTTCCCTCAAAACTTAAACACGACTCAAAAGAAAGAACGAGAAATAATACGGTTAGTATTCGGTGAGAAGTGTTTAGCGTTATTTTGTTTTGCACAGACGCGCACACACACATAAGCATACAAGCATACACACACACTTGCACGTATGCTCGCGCACACACACATGCACACACATACAGTACGTACAGTGGAAGTTGGAAGTTTACATACACCTTAGCCAAATACATTTAAACTCAGTTTTTCACAATTCCTGACATTTAATCCTAGTATAAATTCCCTGTCTTAGGTCAGTTAGGATCACCACTTTATTTCAAGAATGTGAAATGTCTGAATAATAGTAGAGAGAATGATTTATTTCAGCTTTTATTTCTTTCATCACATTCCCAGTGGGTCAGAAGTTTACATACACTCAATTAGTATTTGGTAGCATTGCCTTTAAATTGTTTAACTTGGGTCAAACGTTTCGGGTAGCCTTGCACAAGCTTCCCACAATAAATTGGGTGAATTTTGTCCCATTCCTCCTGACAGAGCTGGTGTAACTGAGTCAGGTTTGTAGGCCTCCTTGCTCGCACACGCTTTTTCAGTTCTGCCCACACATTTTCTATAGGACTGAGGTCAGGGCGTTGTGATGGCCACTCCAATACCTTGACTTTGTTGTCCTTAAGCCATTTTGCCACAACTTTGGAAGTATGCTTGGGGTCATTGTCCATTTGGAAGACCCATTTGCGACCAAGCTTTAACTTCCTGACTGATGTCTTGAGATGTTGCTTCAATATATCCACACATTTATTTCCTCCCTCATGATGCCATCTATTTTGTGAAGTGCACCAGTCCCTCCTACAGCAAAGTACCCCCACAACATGATGCTGCCACCCCCGTGTTTCACTGTTGGGATGGTGTTCTTCGGCTTGCAAGCGTCACCCTTTTTCCTCCAAACATAACGATGGTCATTATGGCCAAACAGTTCTATTTTTGTTTCATCAGACCAGAGGACATGTCTCCAAAAAGTACGATCTTTGTCCCCATGTGCAGTTGCAAACTGTAGTCTGGCTTTTTTATGGCGGTTTTGGAGCAGTGGATTCTTCCTTGCTCAGCTGCCTTTCAGGTTATGTCGATACTTTTGCACCTGTTTTCTCCAGCATCTTCACAAGGTCCTTTGCTGTTATTCTGGGATTGATTTGCACTTTCTCACCAAAGTACGTTCATCTCTAGGAGACAGAACGCGTCTCCTTCCTGAGCGGTATGACAACTGCGTGGTCCCATGGTGTTTATACTGCGTACTATCGTTTATACAGATGAACGTGGTACCTTCAGGCATTTGGAAATTGCTCCCAAGGATGAACCAGACTTGTGGAGGTCTACAATTTTTTTTCTGAGGTCTTGGCTGATTTCTTTTGATTTTCCCATGATGTCAAGCAAAGAGGCACTGAGTTTGAAGATAGGCCTTGAAATACATCCACAGGTACACCTCCAATTGACTCAAATGATGTCAATTAGCTGATCGGAAGCTTCTAAAGCCATGACATCATTTTCTGGAATTTTCCAAGCTGTTTAAAGGCACAGTCTACTTAGTGTATGTAAACTTCTGACCCACTGGAATTGTGATACAGCGAATTATTATAAGTGAAATAGTCTGTCTGTAAACAATGGTTGGAAAAATTACTTTTGTTATGCACAAAGTAGATGTCTTAACCGACTTGCCAAAACTATAAATTGTTAACAAGAAATTGTGGAGTGGTTGAAAAACGAATTTTAATGACTCCAACCTAAGGGTATGTAAACTTCCAACTTCCACTGTACGCGTGTATGTACTTTACAGTATGCACACTCACAAACACGCACACATTCACTAATAATTTGGTTAAATTGCAACTAGATTACTGTTTGTGTGTGTGTATGCATGTCCTGTCTCTGTGTGTTTCATTTCATAAAGGCACTTCTGTAAAAAGACTGTACCAACCATCAAATAGACACTTCATTATCGGTGCCGAGATAAGAAATACATTGTGTAGGATAATGATTGCAGTCGTTGGTTCATTATATATCTGGCTGTTGTCAGAGAGCAGCTTGAATAAGTGTGTGTGCGCGCCCATGTGTTTGTTTGTCATTTTACAAATGTATTTCCACAAATTAATGTCTGAACCATCCGAGAAATCACACTCTGTTGCTAACCGTGACAAACGCTACATTTTGGTTGATGACTACAATTTCATATATTGTTCCTTTATTCATGAACACGGGGTACGGATTGCCACGTAACACACCACAACGAAACAGTGATCGTTACAGCAGTCACTTTGAATACCTGCATATGGAATTTGTCTCACATGACAGTGACACATTTAACACGTAGAAGACGGACAGTGGCTCACTCAAAGTGTATATTTACATGCAATGTACGCATTGCCTTTGCTTCAAGGCTTCGATGAATATTGGGACACCTTAATTATATCAGTCCTCTGACATATAGGGATGTGTGCTGCTGTGTGAATGTGGGAGACCTGCAGCATTAAGAGGGGAGGGGAGGGGGGCGACCCCTGTCTGAGTATTTTGGGCACTGGACTGAGTCGCAGCCTGTCACAGCCCGTGTCACGCTCTCTCCTGATGAGCCCTCTAGTTATGCAATCAACACTATTATTCCTAATCTCCGAATACCCGAAATGTACAGTATATATTTAATTTGTGGAAACATTGACAGTTTTGCTTGATTTACGGTGCGAGCCCGACTTTAATTAATTGAAGAATGCATATTACCCCGCGTGCGACTTAATTAATAGCTAATTAATCACAGGGCACTTGTTTCAGTGTTTTCTTTGGAGGCACATTTCTGGGTGTCTGACACCCTCACTTGGATTTCCTCCTGCGGTTATTCCAGTGTGAGGTTATGCTTTTCCCCCCACAGTGGCTGTGGAGCAGATCTGGGCTCAAATGGTATTTGAAATAATTTCAAATACTCTAGCTGGACTTGGTTTAGCTTGCCTGGTGCAAGTATGCACATGTTGCCCATTTGGCACTCCAGGTAGGCTAAAGCCAATGCCAAAATAGTTTGAAAGATTTACAATAGTATTTGAACTCTGCTGTAGAGATGAAGGTAGCCCGTATAGGGCCTCTGGTGAAGTAGGACTGTGATGCAAGCATCTCAGGTGAAAAAGACAAAGAAAAGTGAGAAAAAAATTACGTGTTTCTTAATAACTTGGCATCATTATTTGGAGCTGAAAATGTATCAAAATTGGCACAATGATTTCATTGCAGACAGAGCAGGTGGTTTCAGTGCAGTACGTACTGGGTGTCTCGAGTTTGGATTTGGTGGGAAATATCGTTGAGGGATATTAGATATTAGCTGCTGGTGTAAATTATCGCAGCAGTAAAGGTACTATAAAATCCCCACTCTCTGTCAGGTCAAGTCATTACACTCTTTAACAGGCAGGGTGGTTGGACTGTATTGTGTGTGTGTGTGTGTGTGTGTGTGTGTGTGTGTGTGTGTGTGTGTGTGTGTGTGTGTGTGTGTGTGGGTGGGTGGGTGGGTGGGTGGGTGGGTGGGTGGGTGGATTTGGTTTCTGCACTGGGGTCGGCCTCTCCAGTTCTTCGACTGGGACCGTGTCTAAACACTGTCCAAACACACTGAGAGAAATCCCCACACTGCTTCCACACCCACCAGCCTCTCTCTCTCTCTCTCTCTCTCTCTCTCACACACACACACACACACACACACACACACACACACACACACACACACACACACACACACACACACACACACACACACACACACACACACACACACACAACATGGAGGCGAGAGGGTGAGAAACAAAACATGTAACCTATACCCCCCCAGCGTGGCATTAGACCGGGGTAAATGACGTGGGCTTACCGTATGCGCTGACATAGTAAAGGGAAGTATTCATATCACCCCATGCAGCCATGGGAGAGGCAATTTGACAAGGTGGAACCTGATACTGTGGTCATGGTCAGAAACTGTGAATAACTGTTTCAGTGTTGGACATTACTTTACCCCACGCCAGACTAAAGGGCTTTTTCTTCGCTAATGGACTATACATTATAGAGTGAAGACAAACTGTGTCTTATAGGATTTCCCCATATGTCGTAGGAGCAGGTCCTTGAGGTCTGCTATAGAAATGATAGGGGAGGCCTACTGTTATAGAAATGATAGGGGAGGGCTACTGTTATAGAAATGATAGGGGAGGGCTACTGTTATAGAAATGATAGGGGAGGGCTACTGTTATAGAAATGATAGGGGAGGCCTACTGTTATAGAAATGATAGGGGAGGGCTACTGTTATAGAAATGATAGGGGAGGGCTACTGCTATAGAAATGATAGGGGAGGGCTACTGTTATAGAAATGATAGGGGAGGGCTGCTGCTATAGAAATGATAGGGGAGGCCTACTGTTATAGAAATGATAGGGGAGGGCTACTGTTATAGAAATGATAGGGGAGGGCTACTGTTATAGAAATGATAGGGGAGGCCTACTGTTATAGAAATGATAGGGGAGGCCTACTGTTATAGAAATGATAGGGGAGGGCTACTGTTATAGAAATGATAGGGGAGGGCTACTGTTATAGAAATGATAGGGGAGGGCTACTGTTATAGAAATGATAGGGGAGGGCTACTGTTATAGAAATGATAGGGGAGGGCTACTGTTATAGAAATGATAGGGGAGGGCTACTGTTATAGAAATGATAGGGGAGGGCTGCCGCTATAGAAATGATAGGGGAGGGCTGCCACTATAGAAATGATAGGGGATGGGTGCTGATATAGAAATGATAGGGGAGGGCTGCCACTATAGAAATGCTTAAGGGATGGGTGCTGCTATAGAAATGATAAGGGATGGGTGCTGCTATAGAAATGATAAGGGATGGGTGCCGCTATAGAAATGATAGGGGAGGGGTGCTGTTATAGAAATGATAGGGGAGGGCTACTGTTATAGCAATGATAGGGGAGGGGTGCTGCTATAGAAATGATAGGGGAGGGCTGCTGCTATAGAAATGATAGGGGAGGGGTGCTGTTATAGAAATGATAGGGGAGGGCTACTGTTATAGAAATGATAGGGGAGGGGTGCTGCTATAGAAATGATAGGGGAGGGCTACTGTTATAGAAATGATAGGGGAGGGGTGCTGCTATAGAAATGATAGGGGAGGGCTGCTGCTATAGAAATGATAGGGGAGGGCTACTGTTATAGAAATGATAGGGGAGGGCTACTGTTATAGAAATGATAGGGGAGGGGTGCTGCTATAGAAATGATAGGGGATGGGTGCTGATATAGAAATGATAGGGGAGGGCTGCCGCTATAGAAATGCTTAAGGGATGGGTGCTGCTATAGAAATGATAAGGGATGGGTGCTGCTATAGAAATGATAAGGGATGGGTGCCGCTATAGAAATGATAGGGGAGGGCTGCTGTTATAGAAATGATAGGGGAGGGCTGCTGCTATAGAAATTATAGGGGAGGGGTGCTGCTATAGAAATGATAGGGGAGGGCTGCCGCTATAGAAATGATAGGGGAGGGCTGCTGCTATAGAAATGATAGGGGAGGGGTGCTGTTATAGAAATGATAGGGGAGGGCTACTGTTATAGCAATGATAGGGGAGGGGTGCTGCTATAGAAATGATAGGGGAGGGGTGCTGCTATAGAAATGATAGGGGAGGGCTGCCGCTATAGAAATGATAGGGGAGGGCTGCTGCTATAGAAATGATAGGGGAGGGCTGCCGCTATAGAAATGATAGGGGAGGGCTGCTGCTATAGAAATGATAGGGGAGGGGTGCTGCTATAGAAATGATAGGGGAGGGCTGCTGCTATAGAAATGATAGGGGAGGGCTACTGTTATAGAAATGATAGGGGAGGGCTACTGTTATAGAAATGATAGGGGAGGGGTGCTGCTATAGAAATGATAGGGGATGGGTGCTGATATAGAAATGATAGGGGAGGGCTGCCGCTATAGAAATGCTTAAGGGATGGGTGCTGCTATAGAAATGATAAGGGATGGGTGCTGCTATAGAAATGATAAGGGATGGGTGCCGCTATAGAAATGATAGGGGAGGGCTGCTGTTATAGAAATGATAGGGGAGGGCTGCTGCTATAGAAATTATAGGGGAGGGGTGCTGCTATAGAAATGATAGGGGACGGCTGCCGCTATAGAAATGATAGGGGAGGGCTGCTGCTATAGAAATGATAGGGGAGGGGTGCTGTTATAGAAATGATAGGGGAGGGCTACTGTTATAGCAATGATAGGGGAGGGGTGCTGCTATAGAAATGATAGGGGAGGGGTGCTGCTATAGAAATGATAGGGGAGGGCTGCCGCTATAGAAATGATAGGGGAGGGCTGCTGCTATAGAAATGATAGGGGAGGGCTGCCGCTATAGAAATGATAGGGGAGGGCTGCTGCTATAGAAATGATAGGGGAGGGCTGCTGCTATAGAAATGATAGGGGAGGGCTGCTGCTATAGAAATGATAGGGGAGGGCTGCCGCTATAGAAATGATAGGGGAGGGCTGCCGCTATAGAAATGATAGGGGAGGGCTGCTGCTATAGAAATGATAGGGGAGGGCTGCCGCTATAGAAATGATAGGGGAGGGCTGCCGCTATAGAAATGATAGGGGAGGGCTGCCGCTATAGAAATGATAGGGGAGGGCTGCCGCTATAGAAATGATAGGGGAGGGGTGCTGTTATAGAAATGATAGGGGAGGGCTACTGTTATAGAAATGATAGGGGAGGGCTGCCGCTATAGAAATGATAGGGGAGGGCTGCTGCTATAGAAATGATAGGGGAGGGCTGCCGCTATAGAAATGATAGGGGAGGGCTGCTGCTATAGAAATGATAGGGGAGGGCTGCCGCTATAGAAATGATAGGGGAGGGGTGCTGTTATAGAAATGATAGGGGAGGGCTACTGTTATAGCAATGATAGGGGAGGGGTGCTGCTATAGAAATGATAGGGGAGGGCTACTGTTATAGAAATGATAGGGGAGGGGTGCTGCTATAGAAATGATAGGGGAGGGCTGCTGCTATAGAAATGATAGGGGAGGGCTGCCGCTATAGAAATGATAGGGGAGGGCTGCCGCTATAGAAATGATAGGGGAGGGCTGCCGCTATAGAAATGATAGGGGAGGGCTGCCGCTATAGAAATGATAGGGGAGGGCTGCCGCTATAGAAATGATAGGGGAGGGCTGCTGCTATAGAAATGATAGGGGAGGGCTGCCGCTATAGAAATGATAGGGGAGGGCTGCTGCTATAGAAATGATAGGGGAGGGCTGCCGCTATAGAAATGATAGGGGAGGGGTGCTGTTATAGAAATGATAGGGGAGGGCTACTGTTATAGCAATGATAGGGGAGGGGTGCTGCTATAGAAATGATAGGGGAGGGCTACTGTTATAGAAATGATAGGGGAGGGGTGCTGCTATAGAAATGATAGGGGAGGGCTGCTGCTATAGAAATGATAGGGGAGGGGTGCTGTTATAGAAATGATAGGGGAGGGCTACTGTTATAGAAATGATAGGGGAGGGCTACTGATATAGAAATGATAGGGGAGGGGTGCTGCTATAGAAATGATAGGGGAGGGCTGCTGCTATAGAAATGATAGGGGAGGGGTGCTGTTATAGAAATGATAGGGGAGGGCTACTGTTATAGAAATGATAGGGGAGGGGTGCTGCTATAGAAATGATAGGGGAGGGCTACTGTTATAGAAATGATAGGGGAGGGGTGCTGCTATAGAAATGATAGGGGAGGGCTGCTGCTATAGAAATGATAGGGGAGGGCTACTGTTATAGAAATGATAGGGGAGGGCTACTGTTATAGAAATGATAGGGGAGGGGTGCTGCTATAGAAATGATAGGGGATGGGTGCTGATATAGAAATGATAGGGGAGGGCTGCCGCTATAGAAATGCTTAAGGGATGGGTGCTGCTATAGAAATGATAAGGGATGGGTGCTGCTATAGAAATGATAAGGGATGGGTGCCGCTATAGAAATGATAGGGGAGGGCTGCTGTTATAGAAATGATAGGGGAGGGCTGCTGCTATAGAAATTATAGGGGAGGGGTGCTGCTATAGAAATGATAGGGGAGGGCTGCCGCTATAGAAATGATAGGGGAGGGCTGCTGCTATAGAAATGATAGGGGAGGGGTGCTGTTATAGAAATGATAGGGGAGGGCTACTGTTATAGCAATGATAGGGGAGGGGTGCTGCTATAGAAATGATAGGGGAGGGGTGCTGCTATAGAAATGATAGGGGAGGGCTGCCGCTATAGAAATGATAGGGGAGGGCTGCTGCTATAGAAATGATAGGGGAGGGCTGCCGCTATAGAAATGATAGGGGAGGGCTGCTGCTATAGAAATGATAGGGGAGGGGTGCTGCTATAGAAATGATAGGGGAGGGCTGCTGCTATAGAAATGATAGGGGAGGGCTACTGTTATAGAAATGATAGGGGAGGGCTACTGTTATAGAAATGATAGGGGAGGGGTGCTGCTATAGAAATGATAGGGGATGGGTGCTGATATAGAAATGATAGGGGAGGGCTGCCGCTATAGAAATGCTTAAGGGATGGGTGCTGCTATAGAAATGATAAGGGATGGGTGCTGCTATAGAAATGATAAGGGATGGGTGCCGCTATAGAAATGATAGGGGAGGGCTGCTGTTATAGAAATGATAGGGGAGGGCTGCTGCTATAG
The DNA here is from genome assembly GCF_045679555.1 of Salvelinus alpinus. Lineage (NCBI taxonomy): Eukaryota > Metazoa > Chordata > Actinopteri > Salmoniformes > Salmonidae > Salvelinus > Salvelinus alpinus. The sequence continues at coordinate 19,562,055 of NC_092120.1, forward strand.
AAATTATAGGGGAGGGGTGCTGCTATAGAAATGATAGGGGACGGCTGCCGCTATAGAAATGATAGGGGAGGGCTGCTGCTATAGAAATGATAGGGGAGGGGTGCTGTTATAGAAATGATAGGGGAGGGCTACTGTTATAGCAATGATAGGGGAGGGGTGCTGCTATAGAAATGATAGGGGAGGGGTGCTGCTATAGAAATGATAGGGGAGGGCTGCCGCTATAGAAATGATAGGGGAGGGCTGCTGCTATAGAAATGATAGGGGAGGGCTGCCGCTATAGAAATGATAGGGGAGGGCTGCTGCTATAGAAATGATAGGGGAGGGCTGCTGCTATAGAAATGATAGGGGAGGGCTGCTGCTATAGAAATGATAGGGGAGGGCTGCCGCTATAGAAATGATAGGGGAGGGCTGCCGCTATAGAAATGATAGGGGAGGGCTGCTGCTATAGAAATGATAGGGGAGGGCTGCCGCTATAGAAATGATAGGGGAGGGCTGCCGCTATAGAAATGATAGGGGAGGGCTGCCGCTATAGAAATGATAGGGGAGGGCTGCCGCTATAGAAATGATAGGGGAGGGGTGCTGTTATAGAAATGATAGGGGAGGGCTACTGTTATAGAAATGATAGGGGAGGGCTGCCGCTATAGAAATGATAGGGGAGGGCTGCTGCTATAGAAATGATAGGGGAGGGCTGCCGCTATAGAAATGATAGGGGAGGGCTGCTGCTATAGAAATGATAGGGGAGGGCTGCCGCTATAGAAATGATAGGGGAGGGGTGCTGTTATAGAAATGATAGGGGAGGGCTACTGTTATAGCAATGATAGGGGAGGGGTGCTGCTATAGAAATGATAGGGGAGGGCTACTGTTATAGAAATGATAGGGGAGGGGTGCTGCTATAGAAATGATAGGGGAGGGCTGCTGCTATAGAAATGATAGGGGAGGGCTGCCGCTATAGAAATGATAGGGGAGGGCTGCCGCTATAGAAATGATAGGGGAGGGCTGCCGCTATAGAAATGATAGGGGAGGGCTGCCGCTATAGAAATGATAGGGGAGGGCTGCCGCTATAGAAATGATAGGGGAGGGCTGCTGCTATAGAAATGATAGGGGAGGGCTGCCGCTATAGAAATGATAGGGGAGGGCTGCTGCTATAGAAATGATAGGGGAGGGCTGCCGCTATAGAAATGATAGGGGAGGGGTGCTGTTATAGAAATGATAGGGGAGGGCTACTGTTATAGCAATGATAGGGGAGGGGTGCTGCTATAGAAATGATAGGGGAGGGCTACTGTTATAGAAATGATAGGGGAGGGGTGCTGCTATTGAAATGATAGGGGAGGGCTGCTGCTATAGAAATGATAGGGGAGGGGTGCTGTTATAGAAATGATAGGGGAGGGCTACTGTTATAGAAATGATAGGGGAGGGCTACTGATATAGAAATGATAGGGGAGGGGTGCTGCTATAGAAATGATAGGGGATGGGTGCTGATATAGAAATGATAGGGGAGGGCTGCCGCTATAGAAATGCTTAAGGGATGGGTGCTGCTATAGAAATGATAAGGGATGGGTGCTGCTATAGAAATGATAAGGGATGGGTGCCGCTATAGAAATGATAGGGGAGGGCTGCTGTTATAGAAATTATAGGGGAGGGCTGCTGCTATAGAAATTATAGGGGAGGGCTGCTGCTATAGAAATGATAGGGGAGGGGTGCTGTTATAGAAATGATAGGGGAGGGCTGCCGCTATAGAAATTATAGGGGAGGGGTGCTGCTATAGAAATGATAGGGGAGGGCTGCTGCTATAGAAATGATAGGGGAGGGCTGCCGCTATAGAAATGATAGGGGAGGGCTGCCGCTATAGAAATGATAGGGGAGGGCTGCCGCTATAGAAATGATAGGGAAGGGCTGCTGCTATAGAAATGATAGGGGAGGGCTGCCGCTATAGAAATGATAGGGGAGGGCTGCTGCTATAGAAATGATAGGGGAGGGCTGCCGCTATAGAAATGATAGGGGAGGGGTGCTGTTATAGAAATGATAGGGGAGGGCTACTGTTATAGCAATGATAGGGGAGGGGTGCTGCTATAGAAATGATAGGGGAGGGCTGCTGCTATAGAAATGATAGGGGAGGGGTGCTGTTATAGAAATGATAGGGGAGGGCTACTGTTATAGAAATGATAGGGGAGGGGTGCTGCTATAGAAATGATAGGGGAGGGGTGCTGCTATAGAAATGATAGGGGAGGGGTGCTGCTATAGAAATGATAGGGGAGGGCTGCTGCTATAGAAATGATAGGGGAGGGGTGCTGTTATAGAAATGATAGGGGAGGGCTGCTGCTATAGAAATGATAGGGGAGGGCTGCCGCTATAGAAATTATAGGGGAGGGGTGCCGCTATAGAAATGATAGGGGAGGGCTGCTGCTATAGAAATGATAGGGGAGGGGTGCTGCTATAGAAATGATAGGGGAGGGGTGCCGCTATATAAATGATAGGGGAGGGCTGCTGCTATAGAAATGATAGGGGAGGGCTGCTGCTATAGAAATGATAGGGGAGGGGTGCTGCTATAGAAATGATAGGGGAGGGCTGCTGCTATAGAAATGATAGGGGAGGGGTGCTGCTATAGAAATGATAGGGGAGGGGTGCCGCTATAGAAATGATAGGGGAGAGCTGCTGCTATAGAAATGATAGGGGAGGGGTGCCGCTATAGAAATGATAGGGGAGAGCTGCTGCTATAGAAATGATAGGGGAGGGGTGCCGCTATAGAAATGATAGGGGAGAGCTGCTGCTATAGAAATGATATGGGAGGGCTGCTGCTATAGAAATGATAGGGGAGGGGTGCTGTTATAGAAATGATAGGGGAGGGCTGCTGCTATAGAAATGATAGGGGAGGGGTGCTGTTATAGAAATGATAGGGGAGGGCTGCCGCTATAGAAATGATAGGGGAGAGCTGCTGCTATAGAAATGATAGGGGAGGGCTGCTGTTATAGAAATGATAGGGGAGGGGTGCCGCTATAGAAATGATAGGGGAGAGCTGCTGCTATAGAAATGATAGGGGAGGGGTGCCGCTATAGAAATGATAGGGGAGAGCTGCTGCTATAGAAATGATAGGGGAGGGGTGCCGCTATAGAAATGATAGGGGAGAGCTGCTGCTATAGAAATGATATGGGAGGGCTGCTGCTATAGAAATGATAGGGGAGGGGTGCTGTTATAGAAATGATAGGGGAGGGCTGCTGCTATAGAAATGATAGGGGAGGGCTGCTGCTATAGAAATGATAGGGGAGGGGTGCCGCTATAGAAATGATAGGGGAGAGCTGCTGCTATAGAAATGATAGGGGAGGGGTGCTGTTATAGAAATGATAGGGGACGGCTGCTGCTATAGAAATGATAGGGGAGGGCTGCTGCTATAGAAATGATAGGGGAGGGGTGCCGCTATAGAAATGATAGGGGAGAGCTGCTGCTATAGAAATGATATGGGAGGGCTGCTGCTATAGAAATGATAGGGGAGGGGTGCCGCTATAGAAATGATAGGGGAGGGGTGCTGCTATAGAAATGATAGGGGAGGGCTGCTGCTATAGAAATGATAGGGGAGGGCTGCTGTTATAGAAATGATAGGGGAGGGGTGCCGCTATAGAAATGATAGGGGAGAGCTGCTGCTATAGAAATGATAGGGGAGGGGTGCTGTTATAGAAATGATAGGGGACGGCTGCTGCTATAGAAATGATAGGGGAGGGCTGCTGCTATAGAAATGATAGGGGAGGGGTGCCGCTATAGAAATGATAGGGGAGAGCTGCTGCTATAGAAATGATATGGGAGGGCTGCTGCTATAGAAATGATAGGGGAGGGGTGCCGCTATAGAAATGATAGGGGAGGGGTGCTGCTATAGAAATGATAGGGGAGAGCTGCTGCTATAGAAATGATATGGGAGGGCTGCTGCTATAGAAATGATAGGGGAGGGGTGCTGTTATAGAAATGATAGGGGAGGGCTGCTGCTATAGAAATGATAGGGGAGGGCTGCTGCTATAGAAATGATAGGGGAGGGCTGCTGCTATAGAAATGATAGGGGAGGGCTGCTGCTATAGAAATGATAGGGGAGGGGTGCCGCTATAGAAATGATAGGGGAGAGCTGCTGCTATAGAAATGATAGGGGAGGGGTGCTGTTATAGAAATGATAGGGGAGGGCTGCTGCTATAGAAATGATAGGGGAGGGCTGCTGCTATAGAAATGATAGGGGATGGCTGCTGTTATAGAAATGATAGGGGAGGGCTGCTGCTATAGAAATGATAGGGGAGGGCTGCTGCTATAGAAATGATAAAGGATGGGTGCTGCTATAGAA
>NC_092120.1:19571369-19618869 GCF_045679555.1 Salvelinus alpinus
CAAGACATACTGTATGAACCTCGCCATAATATAGTAGATGCTTAAACATACACGTTTGCCTCTTGCTGTTCCGTCGGAGAAGAAGAGAAAAGCAGGTCGAATAGAATTTCCATCACAGATTGCCACACTGTGAGAAAGAAGGTGGGTAGAGATTGCTCCCCTTTTAATGTAAGGCTGGCATGCTTACTGTTCACATTCCAGGCTGGCACCCCTCTGCTCACACTGCCAACTTGGCAAACACAGAGTCCCACTACTAACAAACAAACTTACTGACACACCGTTAACACATGGGTGCGTTTAGTCAGCTGGGTTATGTGCTGTTCAGGTCGATTGCCTTATTCAAGGGCACAGAAACACCGCCCAGTGCGGCCCCACCCACACACACTTCCTCAGTCGCCCTAGCTACACTTGTATCACAGCACCTCCTCTTTCTTAATACCTAATTCAACTGTACTGTATATATGAATATGAATATGTACTGTATATATTAATAGTGGGTGAATAGTATATTTTATTTCTCTTGGTTTCTCGCTTTCCTATATACTCTCCAATATACTTTCCTATATACTATTTTTTTATTCGATTTTTTAAATTTGAATTTAATGTAATATCTTATGTTGTTCTTGTCTATTACTGTTCTCTACTTTGTCACGTATGTGTATGTTTTATGTGGACCCCAGGAAGAGTAGCTGCTGCCCGTGCAGTAGCTAATGGGGATTCTAATAAACTAAACTAGCTTGGCATGAGAAAACCTGTGGTTGTTTACTGAGCGTACGGTCATCTGCCAACATCAGGGACGAACCAGGGAGAGAGGGTGAGTGAGAGAGAGAGAGAAGAGAAAAGAGGGAGGTCAAACAGACGGGGGGAAAAGGAAGGACCGACCGGCTGCCTGGCTGGCTGTTTGTCAGAGTGTGCGTCCTCTATGAGAGAAAGGAATGTGACATTGCGCTGGAGGAGGTTTCCAAATCCATTTCCTCCTCTTGTCTGTCCACATCAGACCCTGATGGATCTGCTGGTTCTTATTGTGCTTCGTTTTTGGTGCTGGGCGGGGCGGGGGGGGGGGGGGGGGGGGGGGCGACTGGTTCTGAGACACACGCACAAAATGATTCATCTGCCTTGATCATCTCCACTTTAAGCCACATGAACAGTTCCCGCCGGCGAGCGCATACAGCAATCCCGCAATTCGTCGGAATGCACTTCTTATAGCCCGGTTTGTGTGTGTGTGTCTTTTTCTGTGGCAGCTTTTTTTAATCAGTTTTTTTGTGTGTCAAAAATATTTGGAATCATTCGATAATGGGGGGGAACTGGCACTTATTAGGTCCTTATCTGTCGCTAATTACCCATTAAATCATCACACACACATATATTAGCTGCTAATTAGTAATCAGCTAATCATGAATATGCAGTTTTTTAAGACCACTTGAAATGCTGAAATATGAATTCATTCATTATCGCCGTCTTGTATCCTTCAGTAAGTCTGCTCCTGATGATATCAAGGTACACCATGGGTCAAAAGTTGTAGAACACCTACTCATTCAAGGGTTTTTCTTTATTTGTACTATTTTCTACATTGTCGAATAATTGTGAAGACATCAAAACTACGAAATGACACATATGGAGTCATGTAGTAACCAAAAACGTGTTAAACAAATCAAAATATATTTTAGATTTGAGATTATTCAAATAGCCACACTTTGACTTGATAACAGCTCTGCACACTCTCGGCATGCTCTCAACCAGCTTCACCTGGAATGCTTTTCCAACAGTCTTGAAGGAGTTCCCACATATGCTGAGCACTTGTTGGCTGCTTTTCCTTCACTCTGCGGTTCGACTCATCCCAAACCATGTCAATTTGGTTGAGGTCGGGTGATTGCGGAGGCCAGGTCATCTGATGCAGCACTACATCACTCTCCTTCTTGGTAAAATAGCCCTTACACAGCCTGGAGGTGTGTTGGGTCATTGTCCTGTTGAAAAACAAATTATAGTCCTACTAAGCCCAAACCAGATGTGATGGCGTATCGCTGCAGAATGCTGTGGTAGCCATGCTGGTTAAGTGTGCCTTGAATTCTAAATAAATCACAGACCGTGTCACCAGCAAAGCACCATCACACCTCCTCCTCCATGCTTTACAGTGGAAAATGCACATGTGGAGATCATCCATCCAACCACACTGCATCTCACAAAGACACAGCGGTTGGAACCAAAAATATCCAATTTGGACTCCAGACCAAAGGACAAATTTCCACCTGTCTAATGTCCATTGCTTGTGCTTCTTGGCCCAAGCAAGTCTCTTCTTCTTATTGGTGTCCTTTAGTAGTGGTTTCTTTGCAGCAATTCGACCATGAAGGCCTGATTCACGCGGTCTCCTTGGAACAGTTGATGTTGAGATGTGTCTGTTACTTGAACTCTGTGAAGCATTTATTTGGGCTGCAATTTCTGAGGCTGGTAACTCTAATGAACTTATCCTCTGCAGCAGAGGTAACTCTGGGTCTTCCATTCCTGTGGCCTCATGAGAGCCAGTTTCATCATAGCGCTTGATGGTTTTTGCGACTGCACTTGAAGAAACTTTCAAAGTTCTTGGAATGTTCCGTATTGACTGACCTTCACGTCTTAAAGGAATGATGGACTGTCGTTTCTCTTTGCTTATTTGAGCTGTTCTTGCCATAATATGGACTTGGTCTTTTACCAAATAGGGCTATCTTCTGTATACCCCCCCACCTTGTCACAACACAACTGATTGGCTCAAACGCATTAAGAAGGAAAGAAATTCCACAAATGTACTTTTAACAAGGCACACCTGTTAATTGAAACGCATTCCAGGTGACTACCTCATGAAGCTGGTTGAGAGAAGGCCAAGAGTGTGCAAAGCTGTCATCAAGGCAAAGGGTGGCTACTTTGAAGAATCTCAAATATAACATTTGTTTTAACACTTTTTTGGTTACTACATGATTCCATATGTGTTATTTCATAGTTTTGATGTCTTCACTATTATCCTACAAAGTAGAAAATAGTAAAAAAATAAAATAAACCTTGAATGAGAAGGTGTTCTAAAACTTTTGACCGGTAGTTAATGTGTGAGAGAGGATGTGCAGTGTGGCCTTGAACATTCATCATGATATTCTGGAGCGTCTACGGTACAGTGCAGTTGTTTGTGTTGGTTACAGTGGGCCCAAGTTCAGAGAGCCTTGGTTCCACCCCTTCTTCATCCCTCTTTTCATCCATCCCTCCATACCCTTTGTTTTCCTTGCTGCTGTGTGTTTGTTCTGTTTTCCCCTCTCCTCAGTGTTGGTGGTGCCGGTGGGCAGCTGCCCTGTTGTGTACCTGCTGCTGGGAGCGGAGCGTGTCACATCAGGTGTGTCAGCCGGCCCGTTAGCGAGCGGAGGAGGACCGGACCCCACCTCGGCCAATCAGCTGTCGGCGCGCTGACCTTTCTCCGGCGCGCTGACCCTGATGGGAGGTGAAGTGTGTGGCTGGTAGCAGTCAGGACTGGCACAGCGTGGGGAAAGGGGCGAGGTGGGCTCCGCTGACCAGGGCTGGGGGGGTAGATTTCTCATCCAGTCACCAGTCACCCCCCCCTTCTCCCCTCCGCTCACTCCAACCTGACACCTCCCCCAACCAACCACCAACCCTCACGAGCTGTAGAGTCATGACAGCTCTCTCAACCAGCTTGCTCCATGCATTCTCTCTCTCTCTCTCTCTCTCTCTCTCTCTCTCTCTCTCTCTCTCTCTCTCTCTCTCTCTCTCTCTCTCTCTCTCTCTCTCTCTCTCTCTCTCTCTCTCTCTCTCCTCTCTCTCTCTGTGGCTCTCCTTCTTTCTCTGTCTGTCTCTCCCTGGGTCTCCTATTACAGAGACGGGGGCAGAGTAATCACTTGAAATCTTCCCAGACTGCGTGTGTTTATATAGAGCTACCTTTTACAGAGTGACCCGGCTCGTCTTCTTTTCTCGCTCGCCCGTTCTCCCTCCCGCCTCGAAGGTGCCTAGCAACAATCTATCCCCTCGGAGAGAAAACAAAAATCAGAGGACGCTCATTTCAGAAAATGTCTGAAATGCATTAATGAATATTTTAGCCATAAAAAGGGGCCACTCTCGGAGCCTCCACGAGACTCCATTTGCAAGGCTCAGTCCTCCAAAGCCCTTTAAAGTCAAGTGATGGGGGGGTTAAGTTAATTATGCATATTTAGGAGAGCCTGTGTGTTTCGTGGCAGTGGCTGGGTTTGAGCAACTCTGGCTCTAATTAAACACAGGCTGCATGGAAGGAGAGACTGTCACACACACTTTACAGCCACAGTCTCCCCACACATCTCATTGAAGGAGATGAAAGACCCTTAACACACTCCGTGTGTTTGTGGATAGAAAATAGCATTTTTGGGGGGATCGGAGGATGGATGTGTGGATGCGTGCATGCGCGCGTGTGTGTGTGTGTGTGTGTGTGTGTGTGTGTGTGTTTGGATAGGAATAAATAACAGAATCAAAATTAGAGAAAGAAGTCCTATGTTGAATTTTAAGATGGAAATGATTGTTTGAAAAGCCAACATATCTGGCTGCTAGAAAGGACCATGAGACTAACTTCCCTGTTGCGCAAGAGGAGAATGTTGGAGAACATCTCGGCAATAACGTTGAGATGGCGAGACACCATATCGCATTGCCTGATTTAATGTAGATTTACTATTCCACGATGTTTCCCAATGTCCACAAATGCGTCCAGATAATTTAGCGGTCTACTTGATGTCCTTGTCCTTTCCATGGCACAGCGACACATTCTTTTCTGTCCTCTACTGCTCATTCAGCTGGTTCTAGACTTTTAAGCTTACTACTAATGCTTAAAATGCACACTACACGTACGACTATATTGCAAATGTTGGATGAAACAACTTTTACTGTCCTCATTAGCTTCAACAGCCTTTTTCTTTTGTCTTGCCAGCCTGACTCTCCCATGACGTGGCTCCTAACCTAATTCCCATCATCCCATTATTTCATTTCCTGTGATAAAATGACAAAAGATTACTCACCAGAAAATACTAAATACAGAGCCGGCGCGATGGGATCTCCTCTCGTGTGTAGTGTTGTGGGTAAGGGCCGACGGCATCATATCTCCTATTTTTCTCTCTGTTCTATACGGCTGTAATGTTGGAGTCAGGTAGAGGCTGTACAGTATTACATCTAGAATGAGTCTGGGTGTCACAATCGGATATGACGCAGCCCGCTGGTCAACAACCCTTCATTTTAGTTTGGGGAAACCCTATTTTAAAAGGACGTGTGTGAAAGATGACTTTTCTGGTGACAGGAGTGTCAGGGAGGGTGGAAAGAAGAAGTTATTTGAGGTCTTAAAAGAGAGAGAGAGGCGAAGGAAGGAAAGCCGGAGAGGCGATGGCTTACTGTACAAATCTCTAGCGAGAGGAGAATTAAAAAGAGCCGCTCGATATCTTTATCTAAGATGATTCATATTTTATATCCAAACAACGCCTCCGTTGGTCACATTTTTCACAATAGGATAATAGAAAATACAAAGATATGGGCGATGAAATATGAGTTGGTTTGGGGAGGTAAAGAAAGTGGAAAAGATGAGTTTGAGATTAGACTAGAGAGAGATTGTATACAGTCCAACGGAGTCTTGGCATGATGTGAATGTTGTTTGGGAAAAGCTAGTTTGTTCTGCTTTTTTGCGGCGTGCGAAAGTGTAATTGCACACTCTCCCGTCCTGCTGTTCTTTCTCCCCCCTATCTCTCCTCCGGTGCCAGCGTGCATGGTGGCAGCTTTGACCAACCCACACAGCTACACTTACACCTGCCCACTCAAACCTTTGATTTGGATCGACCCGCCACAGCCTACACACTTACACAAACATATGGAGAAGTGCCATCGCTATTGGAATATTCATGTATCCATTTTTGTTTTTTTACGGAATATGATTTTTAAAAATTTTATTAGTCAGGACCGAAAAGATTCTCTGAGTGGATGCTTGAGCGGACATGTGTTGTTTTTAGCATTTGTTCTCCAAACAATGTTGAAACAAAGTATTCTTTAGCATTTTAAGAGTTTTTCTCCTTCTCTCTTTGTTGAAGGCCACTATACCTGTAAATGCCAGTTCTGAGGAGGGAAGAAGAGAGAGCGAGAGACAGGGAGCAAGACAGAGAGCGAGAGAGAGAGAGAAAGTGAGAGAGAGAGAGAGACAGGGAGCAAGACAGAGAGCGAGAGAGAGAGAGAAAGTGAGAGAGAGAGAGAGACAGGGAGCAAGACAGAGAGCGAGAGAGAAAGAGAGCGAGAGAGAGAACGTGAGAGAGAGAGAGACGGGGAGCAAGACAGAGAGAGTGAGAAAGTAAGACAGAAAGAGAGAGACAGAAAGAGAGCGAGACAGAAAGAGCTCTAGTCAGGCATTAGCATGAACAGGTCCTGGGAGAACTGGTGGGCCAGTGGAAAGTATAGATGAAACAGTCTCTAGTTACCACTGGGCTTCCACTCTGTTTATCACCGGTAGCTCAGGGAATGTGTTAACTGGCTAAACTAACACAGCCATCACCATCACTGCAAGGCAATTCTTTTTATGAAAGCCTCTAAATGCTGTTTTTAAGACATTTTCCCTCCTCTATTTTGAAAGTCTCTCTTCCACCTCTTAATTCTTTCTATTCCCTCTCCCTACCCTCTCTCTTTCTCAACCTCCTCCTCGCTTTCTTATTTAGTTAGCAACTCGAAGCCTCTCTTATTATTGGAACATTCTCTCTGGTGCAGAAGTGACATGGTTATTAGCGCCAGTCTTCAGACTGTGTTTTTTTTTGCCCAGGACTGAGATACGTTGTGCAACTTTAACTGACGTCCCTGAAAGAAAATAAAAGTGCTTCGGAAGCCCAGGCTGAAACGGGCGTCTCCCTTTTCAAAGAGTGACACTTTTGAAAACGGATTCCGCAAACATGATTGTCACGACGCATTATGTTCAAACGAAACCACTTTTTTCCCCCCTCTGCTTTTAGCATTGATTTCTTGTTCTGGTGTGTGTGTGTGTGTGTGTGTTTTGGCCAGGCTAGTCTGTGAGGGCCTCTGTGAAGGTAGTTGAAAGACGTGCTGGTCTGTAAACCATCACCAAAGTGGATGAAAGAATTATCCATGAAACGATGATGATCAGGAGTAGTAATGGGGTTTGTTATCAGCTAATTGAAGTAATAATCCCAGTCCTATTAGCAGAAGCAGTGAAATTAGCAGTACTTAGTCGTGGGGTCAGAATTAATGTCCCATTCTCCTGGTCTGGGACATATGAAACCTGAGGGCAACTGTCTAGAATCAGAACGTACACCATGGTAACCGAAATACACCCACACAACGAACGCTCATCGAAAGGATCGTCTCAATCTCATCCTTTCTGACCGAGCGCAATCTGTTCAAACAATGATCAGGGTTCAGCCACAGAATGCTGGACGCTTTTGCCCATGTGAAAACCCCCTCTATTGTTTTTGTCATCACCGTGCGACCGTTTCCCCCTCTCTCCACGCTACCCTCGGATGGCATCTGCTTTGCTTTAGACAGGCACCGAGTGATTCAGAGAGACTGACGCGGTCTACTTATCAGGCCTAATTTGCGTAAAGGTTTCAGCCACGTTTGTGTTCCTTCAGATCTGTCTCCGGGATCAAATTGGCGTTGCTATGTGTTCAGTGGTTTTGTTTGGAAATAACAAAGCAAAATACGACGGGTTTGGACTGGTTGCGGAGGGCGAATGGTTTGTGACAGACATACGGCCTGTTGGTCGGACAGGTTTGGCAGAGGGAAAGGAGTGCGGTGCGTGTGTTAGATTTTTTGGACCGTACATTGTCATGATATAAAGAGGAAGTCGGTTTTTGCAATTTGAGTTCCCCTCTAAATATAGTCTCTTCTCTTTACTGTCTCAACTAGTCCTATTGTCTTCAACGACTCATTAAAGCCCAAGACAAGGCTGAGCTGTAGTGTTCTTATGATCTGTTAATACTGCATAGCCCAAACATGATGTTCGGCATGACAATGACCATTGTTGGCAATTTGGCAAGACAACACTTAACAGATCTGGGATCAGGCTTGTGTAGTCTGGCTTTAACTTAGGGAATATTTTGTTAGTAAGTCTGGCTGGATGTTCCAATGTAAATCTACAAGGGATTTAAATCAATCAAGTGTTTCTACTGTGTAACTCTATAGCAGGGTAAAACCTAGGTTAGGTCCAGTGGCGTGTATTCATGAGTGCCAAGGGAAGCCAGACTTCCCATAAATATATATATATATATACACTGCTAAAAAAAATAAAGGGAACACTTAAACAACACAATGTAACGCCAAGTCAATCACACTTCTGTGAAATCAAACTGTCCACTTAGGAAGCAACACTGATTGACAATAAATTTCACATGCTGTTGTGCAAATGGAATAGACAAAAGGTGGAAATTATAGGCAATTAGCAAGACACCCCCAAAAAAGGAGTGATTCTGCAGGTGGTGACCACAGACAACTTCTCAGTTCCTATGCTTCCTGGCTGATGTTTTGGTCACTTTTGAATGCTGGCGGTGCTCTCACTCTAGTGGTAGCATGAGACGGAGTCTACAACCCACACAAGTGGCTCAGGTAGTGCAGTTCATCCAGGATGGCACATCAATGCGAGCTGTGGCAAAAAGGTTTGCTGTGTCTGTCAGTGTAGTGTCCAGAGCATGGAGGCGCTACCAGGAGACAGGCCAGTACATCAGGAGACGTGGAGGAGGCCGTAGGAGGGCAACAACCCAGCAGCAGGACCGCTACCTCCGCCTTTGTGCAAGGAGGTGCACTGCCAGAGCCCTGCAAAATGACCTCCAGCAGGCCACAAATGTGCATGTGTCTGCTCAAACGGTCAGAAACAGACTCCATGAGGGTGGTATGAGGGCCCGACGTCCACAGGTGGGGGTTGTGCTTACAGCCCAGCACCGTGCAGGACGTTTGGCATTTGCCAGAGAACACCAAGATTGGCAAATTCGCCACTGGCGCCCTGTGCTCTTCACAGATGAAAGCAGGTTCACACTGAGCACATGAGCACATGTGACAGACGTGAAAGAGTCTGGAGACGCCGTGGAGAATGTTCTGCTGCCTGCAACATCCTCCAGCATGACCGGTTTGGCGGTGGGTCAGTCATGGTGTGGGGTGGCATTTCTTTGTGGGGCCGCACAGCCCTCCATGTGCTCGCCAGAGGTAGCCTGACTGCCATTAGGTACCGAGATGAGATCCTCAGACCCCTTGTGAGACCATATGCTGACATATGCACATTTGTGGCCTGCTGGAGGTCATTTTGCAGGGCTCTGGCAGTGCACCTCCTTGCACAAAGGCGGAGGTAGCGGTCCTGCTGCTGGGTTGTTGCCCTCCTACGGCCTCCTCCACGTCTCCTGATGTACTGGCCTGTCTCCTGGTAGCGCCTCCATGCTCTGGACACTACGCTGACAGACACAGCAAACCTTTTTGCCACAGCTCGCATTGATGTGCCATCCTGGATGAACTGCACTACCTGAGCCACTTGTGTGGGTTGTAGACTCCGTCTCATGCTACCACTAGAGTGAGAGCACCGCCAGCATTCAAAAGTGACCAAAACATCAGCCAGAAAGCATAGGAACTGAGAAGTTGTCTGTGGTCACCACCTGCAGAATCACTCCTTTTTTGGGGGTGTCTTGCTAATTGCCTATAATTTCCACCTTTTGTCTATTCCATTTGCACAACAGCATGTGACATTTATTGTCAATCAGTGTTGCTTCCTAAGTGGACAGTTTGATTTCATAGAAGTGTGATTGACTTGGAGTTACATTGTGTTGTTTAAGTGTTCCCTTTATTTTTTTGAGCAGTGTATATATTTTACATTAAAATAATAATAATTTATCTTTAATTATTTATTTATCTCTGTGTTTCATAATTTTCCTTCAATTCACAGGAGGCTGAATGTATCTTACAGGATAAAGCATCCGAGCGAGCGAAACAGAGCCCCCCTGTCTCTCTACGTGTAGACCATCTATCTGATGCTGTCTGGCCCAAACGACATGTATGACATTGTAGCCAAATGACAAGTATGAAATTGTTGCCAAACGAAAAAAGTATTTTAAAAAATGTGCCAATCAGCGTGGAGCTAAACTGAGCGAGCTCAACTGTGAATGTTCCTGGCGCACCAAAAAAAAGTGTTAAGGGAAGCCAACTTGGATGTTGGCGTCACTCCTATTTGAAAGCATACGCATTGAGAACATACGTCATTGACAGAAATAACTTTAATTGTTGCGTCTTGTTGTGATGTTGTTGTCCTCCGGTGGATAGCTAGCTAGCTAAACATTTTCACTTTCCTAAATTAGCCATGGAAAGAGATAGGGATTTGGACTTGTTGTTTTACTTAATTCTCCGTACCGGCGTTTCTGATCCAACCGTTAATTCATACATTGTTGTGCCCCTGACCTGAGAGGATGGAAGTTCAGTATGTAGCTAGATGTAGAAGGCTAATGTAACTAGCTAATGTTGCTCATGAATGGAAGTTAGGCTAGCGAGCAAGCATTTTAGCCAGGTAGCCTAGGACAACAAAACACACACACACAGGCACACAAATCAGAACCATGGACAGCCACATCATATTTAGCTTACGTTGATTGGACTAAATTGTTTTTGGTATCTTTTAGTTGTCACCATATTAGACTAAGCGTAGGTGATTTGATGATGTTGAAAAGTTGAAATGGTGCTGGAATAGTGGAGGCAGCTCCTGTTTTCTTTGTGACTTGCGGTAACTCTCTGTGGTTCTAAATCAATAGTTGTTTAGTGGTTCAAAAATGTCAGAAACATAAACTTGCTTGACCATGCTGTAGGTCATGTAATTGTCTGTTACATGCAATATGCTTTGTGGACTTCACCACAAAGGCGCGGTTGAATTTATTCTGCTACTGTGTATTCTTATTGTCTCTGCCTTTAGGCCCGTATATTACGGTCGCAAAGGAATATGAACTAACAGGTTAAAGAACAAACAACGCAATTATCACAACACATAGGTTGTAATATGGCTTAACATGAATGCATTATCAATGTCCTAATGTAGGTGGGCTAAGTCCTAATGTAGGTGGGCTAAGTCCTAATGTAGGTAGGCTAAGTCCTAATGTAGGTGGGCTAAGTCCTAATGTAGGTGGGCTAAGTCCTAATGTAGGTGGGCTAAGTCCTAATGTAGGTGGGCTAAGTCCTAATGTAGGTGGGCTAAGTCCTAATGTAAGTGGGCTAAGTCCTAATGTAAGTGGGCTAAGTCCTAATGTAGGTGGGCTAAGTCCTAATGTAGGTGGGCTAAGTCCTAATGTAGGTGGGCTAAGTCCTAATGTAAGTGGGCTAAGTCCTAATGTAAGTGGGCTAAGTCCTAATGTAGGTGGGCTAAGTCCTAATGTAGGTGGGCTAAGTCCTAATGTAGGTGGGCTAAGTCCTAATGTAGGTAGGATACCATTCAAATAAGAGTTATCTGTTTTCTTCACATACAGTATTTTACATAGTCATTTTTTCTCCTGTCAGGCGTTCAATGGATGTAAAATATATTTATTCTCGCTGCCTAAATCTTTCACTCGTCTAATTACATGTGTTGTGTCATTATCGTCCATCTTAATTAGTAATCACAGGGATGTGATTATTTCCTCACTGTCGCCATTTGATATCTCTCTGTTGATAAATGAAACGCGATAGCAGCTTTCCACATTGTGGCACGTAAACTGGGGCACGTTGTTTTGTTTTCAGGTGCTGTCAATTACCCAGCAGCCACCGCTGTAGCGCTGCCTACCTGGCTGGTTGACTTGTCTCTCGGAGGTTGTACAATTTACATTCTGACCACGTTGTAGCAACTCCAGCCCACGGTTCTGCATATCCTCCAGTGTTTGTGGCGGTTGGTTGTACCTGTGCCGGCGGGAGCATGGAGTAGGCATCAGAATTTTGCATTTCCGTGGTTGAGCCCAGGGTCAGGTGCAACATCTGGTTGAGCGAGTGGTGTGTCTGTTTGCCTCCGATGCGGTCCTCTGTGTATACATGCACGCACGAACGCAAGTATACACACACACACACACACACACACACACACACACACACACACACACACACACACACACACACACACACACACACACACACACACACACACACACACACACACACACACACACACACACACACACACACAAAGACCCACCTGTTGCTGTGTGCCAACCTGTGTGCATAAGCATACAACCCCACACACTCACACAAAAGCACTCCTCCTACACAGACAAACACACCTGCTGCTGCTCCCGGTAGCAAGTCGCTCCGACAATCAGGAGTGAAGGAAGCAAACGAAACAAACACTTTAATTTACATGACGGTAGATCCCATTAGCCTTACTGTGTCAATGATAGAGCGAGGCGAGGTTTCACCGCAACAGCCGGTAATGAAAAGTGATAGAGAAGTGAAGAGATTGTCAGCCGAACCAGTCACAACTAATGGCAGCAAGAGAGCTGTGCTGCGTGACGGAGACAGCTCTTTGGTGTGTTTAATGGCGCCTCTGGATTCCGGGTGCAAATACCACATATTTCAGTTTTGGTGACACTGTTCTGTTGTGGCAATATATTGTGAAAGGAGGATTGGGAGTTGTTTTAATGTGTGTTTTTAGAGAGAATGTTCTATTCCACTCGAAGCGTTCTCTTAGACGAGACACGACAGGTCGATGAAGTTTTTGTGGAAAGAATGGGCACGCGGTTTTATTTCTGAGCAAGTAACTTCATCCGTAACTACGTCAACAGTGCATGTTGGTTTATGTGTTTGTTTGTCTGTGCATATTTGTGCAGTTTCGTGCACGTCAAGCTTAGAGATTTCCTGGGGTGTGGTTCTGCGATTAACACATCACACTTTCTTTAAATAGGGATCATACTCATTTAATTGGAATCAACCTCCTCCATGACATGTAGACATATTTCTGTATGAACATGTGTTTGTGTTCTTTGATATAGCCCTAGTGTGTGTGTGTGTGTGTGTGTGTGTGTGTGTGTGTGTGTGTGTGTGTGTGTGTGTGTGTGTGTGTGTGTGTGTGTGTGTGTGTGTGTGTGTGTGTGTGTGTGTGTGTGTGTGTGGTGTGTGTGTGGTTTCTGCGCCCTGGCTCCAGTGGTCTGCTCCCTGTGTAAAGAGAGAGCGTCTCTCCACAACAGATCAATAAGGGAGAATGGTATTACTCCCACACCCCTCCTCTCCACAGTGAGCGATTGTGGGTGATGACCGGCAGGCCTCACCAGCTCTGACACCTCGCCCTCGGAGACCCCTGGGGCCCGGGGAGTTTTGGTCGGGGGGGAGGGGGGGGGGGGGGGGCTGAGGTGGAGGTCCGGTGACTGTCTCTCTCTCTTTCTGCTTCACCTCACTGGTGTGTGTGTGTGTGTCTGTGTAACTGTAACTGTGTGTGCTGAGGGGTTGAGGTTAGTGTGTGTGTGGGGGTTTGGTGGGTGGGGGGGGGTTGAACTTAGCAGCCCGTAGTTATTGGCATATTGTCAGACTCAGTGGAACCATAGACCACATTTAGTGTTTGGTCTGTTTCTGTGCTGCACAGTGCCCCCAGCATTGATTGAGTGTAATAAAGAGTACAGCCTTTGTGTTTGGCTTTGACCCTTGTCGCATTTCCCCCCAGTGACCCAGGTGACCACCGTCCTTCGACACCCTCACCACACACGCGTCGTGGAATTATTATTGAAGTATTAGGACCGTAGTGGTTACTTCCCTCCACTATAGAGGCACACGCAGTCCCTTTCTCAACTCTCTCCCTTCTGCTCTGCAGTAAATTGTCCGTAAGGGATCTAGCCCATGAGGATTTATGGTGCCAGATATGATTATTTTATATGTATTTTTATACAATGGATACATTTTGCAGGCAGGGCCCTAAGTGGGAGCCAGTAGTCATTAGTGACTGTAAAAACATGGCAGTATTAGAATAGGGCTTCATGTTTCCTCATGACGACCAACGGAGCGCCTTGGCATTAAAATGTCTGTTCATCTGTTTCATTTAAAGGGCTGTATGTTAAAAGACAGTGGAGGATTTCAGGCATTATTTCGGTAAACCTAGTTCCCGAGTGACCGGTCTTCTCCCTGCGAGGGGATTGAAAGTGAAGTTGATTGATGCTGTCATTCATTGCACATGTCGTTACTGGTTCGTTATAGTAGAGTTATTATGTTTTTCGGTGTATTTTCTCAGTCAAGTATAGTAGTATCTAAATACTTGGCACTCCCCAAGGTTCAGTTTTGAGGCCATTGGTTTTCTCTGTTAAAGCGACACGGAGATTCGGGTTTGACATGCGCACTGTGGGCTTTGCCATTTGGCCCAGTGTCTCTTTATTGGAGTAAAGTTGATTTTGTTTGTTGTTTGGATTGCGGCTGTGAAGAACTTCATAAATATTGACTGATAGGTAAGAGTTAGGGCTATGTACATGTGGCCCACACTTCTGATTTGATGATATTTTCAGGCCATCTGAAGGTTTTTCAGTCATACTTTGAGGTTTAGTGTCCCCAGACATGTTTTGCTCAATTTGTATTCATGTTGTTATTCATTTGTTAATAATCATTTGTTAGTAACACTCCCCTGTATATGTGTGTGCACACACACACACACACACACACACACACACACACACACACACACACACACACACACACACACACACACACACACACACACACACACACACACACACACACACACACACACACACACACATTTACGCTCAAAGTAGGCTAGAGGGTGAACACACACACATTTCAAGGTTGTTCTTGCAGACAGAGACAGGTCCAACTCCTTTTCAAATGACTAACATAATTGTCAATAAAATTGATGTTTTTTTCCCTCCCTCTCATATTTTCCATCCTTCCCTTTCCTCCTCCCCCCCTCTCTCCGCTCTCCCTCTGTCCTTCTCTTTTCATCTTAGCCTGATAAGTCCGCCCTGACTGCCAAGAGCGCCGAGTATCACTGCTCACTCGTTTTTTCTTCTTCCTCATGTTCTTCTCACAGTGCACTGAAGCCATGTCACAATTTCTCAGGGAGTTTTGATGCCTAGATGTCTCCTGTCCGGGGCAATCTTGTCTGGGCCCGAGTGCCGGCCCTATCCGATCTGAACTCTGCTGCATAGCTGCGGGTCAGCCTTCACGGCCGATTAGTGTTGGAGCGCCACTTTGGTCACAAGTTGTCGGGAACGCTTATCGTGAAGATCAACAGCGATCAGTCTTGCCGCTCGCTCTGCTCCTCTCTCCTCCCCCCTCCCTCTCCTCCTCTTTCTCTCTCCTCACCCTCTCTATCTCCTTCCACGTTCTCTAGTGCTGTCTCTCTCCCTTCGCCTCCTCTGTCTCCCCTCCTCCTCACCCTCTCTATCTCCTTCCACGTTCTCTAGTGCTGTCTCTCTCCCTTCGCCTCCTCTGTCTCCCCTCCTCCTCACCCTCTCTATCTCCTTCCACGTTCTCTAGTGCTGTCTCTCGCCCTTCGACTCCTCTGTCTCCCCTCCTCCTCACCCTCTCCCTTTTTCCTATTTTTCCCTATTTTCCTCACATTACACTATCTCGCCATCCTTCTCTCTCCATCCTTCTCGCTCCCCCCATCCTCTTTCTCCCTCTCTATCCCCTCTCTCGACCCCTTTCCCTCTCCTCTCTCTCTCCTCCGCCCTCTCCCGCTCTCTCCGTCTCTGTCTGTGTGTGCCGTCAGGGCTTGTCTCTAGCCAGAGATGAGGTTTGTCGTGTTTGGCCTGTCAGAGGGGGTAGTGTCAGTAACGGGAGCGGCTGGTTCCTGTGACAGCGCCGGAGGGGCGACTAGTCCTAGCAGAGTGCAGCCGTCACCCCGTGACACGCTCAGTGTCACCGATCCCCCAGCCTGGTGACATGGCATCCCCCTAGTCCTCTGCTGGCCTTTTCTCCGTCTCCGTCTCCGGGTAATCAGTCACTCGCCCATGCCGTCATTCAGTCCTTCACTAGCTTACACACTCACTAACTCAGTCTCTAAGACATTCACGAGTTCACACACTAAGTCCATCACTGAGTCACTCACTAAGTCACTCACTCACTTTTGAGTGAACGTGGACGGAGAGGAAGATGTGTTTTTGCAGGATCAGAGGCGTTGTTTTGTGATGTAATCAGAATGGTTATTGAGCTATTAATGGAGAGGAGACACTCAAAGGTTTACAGACAGGAAACCAAAAACATGTTCTTAAGTGGATCTGATGTCAAACTGAATGGATAGATAGGTAGATATCTAGATAGATAGTAGATGAAAGCTGGCGTACTCTGCGGGACTAAATATGTGTGTAATTCAATCTGGCCTTGGCGAGTGCGCAGCAGTGACAAATAGACGCGGCGTCTGAAATCCCCCATCCAAGAGACGGTATCAGTTTTTGCTTTAATTACCACAGCCCCAGTAATGTTTCCTATCCATAACTGTCAGCCCAGTAGAATGCTTCCTGGCAGAGGGGTGAGGGCCTTGTCTCCTCTCTCAGTGGGCCTCCTGTCTCCTCTTCCTCCCATCCGTATATCCTCCCTCCCCTCCCCCCCCCGTCCTCCCCTCTGCGCCGAGCGCATCTTTCATTTCAGTATTTCTGCCTCATCTGGGAAAGTTCAAAGTCATGGTATGGTGGCATAACTTTCTTCCCTCCCTGCCGGTTCGCTCCTCCTGCCTCCCCGTCGACAGTGTTGGACCCCGCTGCCCTGCCTGCTTCCTTGGTGATAGGGATGGTCTCTCTGTCTCTATGCCCCGGGTAGGGCCTCTCAGCAGCAGGGGAGATGGGGGGTACAGAGAGGGGACCTGAGTGGGAGAGTCACGCTAGGGTGCGGCAGCAGTGGCAGGACTCCCACCCAGCCACCACTGTGTCTCCCCATCAGACCAACCCCAGCAGGGGGATTCAACCGCGGGCCAGGGGGGTGGGGTTGGGGGGGACAGGAGGAAATGTCTAGTCTGGATCCCACCGACCGACTATCCGACCATCCATCCGTTCCTCAGAACGAGCGCAAATAAATAAAGTGTCCGACAAGTGTGTCCTACGCCATAAAGAGAAGGTGTGACAGGCAGCGTACGGTAATAGATTAGCCTAATTACAGTGTCTCAGAGTTCCAGGTGCCCACAGCGCGACGTCACGTACGCTAGCCACCCTCTCCACTCGCTGGTATAAATGTAAAAGTCGCTGGAAAGCAAACGAAAAGGTCGTCCTCATTTGCATGTCAGCGGCTTCATTAGAATATGCGAATATGCTAAGGACGGGAGCGGACGCTTTGCATGTGCCGGTTGATTAATGGCTGGCGCATCACCGAGCGGGCGGAGACCGCGCCTTCGTCACCCTCATTTGCATGTCATCCTTTATTTACTTATTTATTTATTTATTCATTTACTTCTGAGGGACCCGGTGATACATATTGCATTCTGTATGCCGGTGACTGAGGAGGACCTTTGCAATTTAAATGGGGCCCACTTCTTCTTAAGACCCCGATGCTGGGATTAGCTTTTTAAATGGCCGTGGTGGCAGAGCTCCCTGTTCCTCTCAAGGTTTTCTTCATCTCGTCACTCAGTCAGAAATGTAAACAGGCTACTGTTGTTGTGCGCTGGTAGAACAGACTTCTGTCTATCCATGTTGGACTTTAAGTAAGGTGACATTTAAACTACCCCAAGAGAATAGTGGAGTTTATTGTGCGCTGAGTCAACGCTTAGACCTAGACTGCTAGCTAGCGAGATAGTAGCTGTACCGCATCAGTGGTGTGAGTAGTGTGACGTGTAAATGTGACCGTTCAATTTAATGAGGGTGTTTTAGGTTGAGGGTACGTTTCTAAACAGACACTTCACTCTGTTCTCTCTTGCGGCTGTTAGGACACCACCAATAATAACCTAACAAAGCCTGTGTGTTTGTTTGTGACTGAGAGGGACTGAGAGTGCGAGTGAGTGAGAGTGAGAGTGAGTGAGAGTGAGTGAGTGAGTGAGTGAGTGAGTGAGTGAGTGAGTGAGAAAAACATGTATGTGTGAGGGTTCAAGCCTAGAGGGGAAGGCAGCATCCACTTCATAATATTGATGTATCGATATATTGTGCAGAATCATAAGCGGTACATCAACCTATAGAATCACACTATTCTGTGAAAGAGAGGAGACATCTTTATACTACTATAACTTGCGGTAAAAGATCCGAGAGTCATAACAGGAACACAACTTTCACCTTACAAATCTACACAAACTGTATGACCTCCATTGACTTTACTATGCAGACTTGACTTTCAATATGTGATAAGACTTTCTCTCACGGATTAAGTGCATATTTGATGAGTGCAATAGTTTATTTTCCTCTTTCAGGGAGTGACCTTAGCTGCCCTACAGCGCAGCGGTAATGAGAGTGGTAGCTAGTAGCACACACACACACACACACACACACACACACACACACACACACACACACACACACACACACACACACACACACACACACACACACACACACACACACACACACACACACACACACACACACACACACACAGAGACACACAGAGACAGGCAGGCAGCTCAGCCAGGTCTGACATCAGTGCAAACGTCAATATGGCCTTATGTTTGATGGATTATCTGCTTTAGGAAAGCTATTGTGAGAGAAACACAACTCTCTCTGTCATGTTCTTTCCATTCGTTTTAATGTGCGAGATCACTCCGAAAACAACAAGGCTGACATTAGAGGGGCTTTTCTCTCCTTCAAGATCTCTTGACTCGTCCAAATTGAGTGTGGCGTGTTCATATCCTTTGATTCACCGAGAACTCTGGTGGATTATTCCGTTGTAGAGCATTGTTTCGGTTTGGAACCTTTATTTGATTTGATATATTGTAGTGAATCTGCTCAGTGAAGTCCTCACGCCTCTGTTCTGTTCTTAAGGTGTGGTAAGAACAAAGCCTTCTGTGAAAATAGGATTTTTTCCCCCACTCACCGGGCTTCAGGAATTCTTCCATACCATCGGGGTTTAATTATTTATTTACCTCTCTCTGTTTTCTACGTTTAATTTGTTCTCTGAGGACTGGCAGATAGAGTGAACAACAGTAAACAGACTAAATAAGTCCGTGTTTCTTGGTCTCATCAAGGGTTGTGTTTGTTTAAATCCCCGGGAGGGCGGGAGAGGGAGGTCTGGGTAAACGGATCTGAGTGCCAGACCCAGCCCTTGTTAGCCCCAGGCAGCCCTGGGTCATGTTCATCAGGCACCAAACGGGGGGTGGGGGGAAACCAGGGAGGAATTACCTGGAATGCTCCAATAAGAAATGCTCATTTTTGTGTTGTTTTGCAAAGTGTTGTAAATAGTTTCCCTAATGAACATGACCCTGTTATTCCCTCGCAGCCCTGTTAACCCTGGTTTTGTAATCTGCTCACTGGGGCTAGGGAGGTGGTGTTCTCTCTCTCTCTACCTCTACCTCTACCTCTCTCTCTCTACCTCTCTCTCTCTCTACCTATCTCTCTCTCTACCTATCTCTCTCTCTACCTCTCTCTCTCTCTACCTCTCTCTCTCTCTACCTCTCTCTCTCTCTCTCTCTACCTCTCTCTCTCTCTCTCTCTCTCTCTCTCTCTCTCTCTCTCTCTCTCTCTCTCTCTCTCTCTCTCTCTCTCTCTCTCTCTCTCTCTCTCTCTCTCTCTCTCTCTCTCTCTCTCTCTCTCTCTCTCTCTCTCTCTCTCTCTCTCTCTCTCAAACTTGATCAAAGATCAGCCCCTTTCACTGCTCCTTATGGGACAGAGATTTATAACTCCCCGCCTGAGTCAGAACTGCCCGCCTGACACTGAGCCAGTGTTCATAGGTGAATGGCAAAGCACACATGGAAGTAAAATGACTCCACTCCAATCCATCTTTACATGTGAGAGCAGATGGCTGAGAGGAAAAGCAAGAGAGACACACAAAATGTTGCAGTAATATGAAATTCAGCTACAGTAGCCTACGTGGACACACATGTTGACGTAGCAATCCTATGTGCAGGTTTATGCACACCCTTGTGACATACAAAAAAAATACCAAATGTGGCTTTAAATAACATTCACAGGCTCACTCTCGAACGCTGAAAAAACACGCAATGCAAAAATGCAAAATAGCGTTGTTGCTTTTCCCCCGCCACCCTTCGCCCCTTATACCGCACAGATACCTGCAGAGAGACCCTCGTAACATAAACCAACCGGCGTTACAAATGACGCTACATCATAGAAATTGTGCAGCAAGCTTTTTAAAAGACCAACACAGCCAGTGAGGCGCGTCGTAATTTATCCCTTCACGGCTGTTAGTGGCGCTGCTCGTGATTTATTTGGTATAAGAGAAGTTTTGTTTAGAAATATAATGAGCAGGACTCCTGTTTAACGATTTAACACGGACGGAGGAGAGGAAAGGAGAGGAAGAAAAGCCTGTGTATTTTTCATATCTCTAACGGCACCGCGGTGAGGAAGAGAGCGACAATAAGGGCAAGATGAAATGAGTGAGGGACGGCTAACTGCCTTTAACAACCAGCCATTTTGACACGTTTCTGCTTCTTGAAAATGGGGCTTGTATGTATTCTCATACGAGGGCGGAACTTTAGTGTGTTACTTATTCTTAGGAAGTAGAGAGGCCTGTTCTCTTATTCTTAGGAAGTGGAGAGGCCTGTTCTCTTCTCTTATTCTTAGGAAGTAGAGAGGCCTGTTCTCTTCTCTTATTCTTAGGAAGTGGAGAGGCCTGTTCTCTTCTCTTATTCTTAGGAAGTAGAGAGGCCTGTTCTCTTCTCTTATTCTTAGGAAGTAGAGAGGCCTGTTCTCTTCTCTTATTCTTAGGAAGTAGAGAGGCCTGTTCTCTTATTCTTAGGAAGTAGAGAGGCCTGTTCTCTTCTCTTATTCTTAGGAAGTAGAGAGGCCTGTTCTCTTCTCTTATTCTTAGGAAGTAGAGAGGCCTGTTCTCTTCTCTTATTCTTAGGAAGTAGAGAGGCCTGTTCTCTTCTCTTATTCTTAGGAAGTAGAGAGGCCTGTTCTCTTCTCTTATTCTTAGGAAGTAGAGAGGCCTGTTCTCTTCTCTTATTCTTAGGAAGTAGAGAGGCCTGTTCTCTTCTCTTATTCTTAGGAAGTGGAGAGGCCTGTTCTCTTCTCTTATTCTTAGGAAGTAGAGAGGCCTGTTCTCTTCTCTTATTCTTAGGAAGTGGAGAGGCCTGTTCTCTTCTCTTATTCTTAGGAAGTAGAGAGGCCTGTTCTCTTCTCTTATTCTTAGGAAGTAGAGAGGCCTGTTCTCTTCTCTTATTCTTAGGAAGTAGAGAGGCCTGTTCTCTTCTCTTATTCTTAGGAAGTAGAGAGGCCTGTTCTCTTCTCTTATTCTTAGGAAGTAGAGAGGCCTGTTCTCTTCTCTTATTCTTAGGAAGTAGAGAGGCCTGTTCTCTTCTCTTATTCTTAGGAAGTAGAGAGGCCTGTTCTCTTCTCTTATTCTTAGGAAGTAGAGAGGCCTGTTCTCTTCTCTTATTCTTAGGAAGTAGAGAGGCCTGTTCTCTTCTCTTATTCTTAGGAAGTAGAGAGGCCTGTTCTCTTCTCTTATTCTTAGGAAGTAGAGAGGCCTGTTCTCTTCTAGTATCAAACCCTAGCTTTTCTTTCTTTTTCTTTTTGTAACGTATATTGTCCCTTCTGAATATAGGGAGTTTTAAAGGGACAATACCAGATCATTCAAACGTGAAACTGCCATCGCAAGTATTATAAGCTGCTCTTCAGATACCATGTATGAATAATTCTCTTTTTATTTATTTATCTTGGAACCAAATACAATATATTCTCTTTCTTCCTCCTTGTTCAGCATTTTCAAGTTTCTCTTTCTTTTTACCACTTACACATTAAGTCAGTTAATTAGAATACATAATGATGTCGAATCGCATATTATGCAAACAGCGCTCCTACGACGCTCAGAGCCATGGGCTCTTTAACGTTTAAACTGCCATTGGCAACATAACGAGGATATCAATAATAGATGATTTTATATCATATTGGCATTCTCTTAAAAAGAAGCCAGATCTGAAAATCTGCTGTTGGTGGAAGAAGACCGTATTTTTATTTTTTTCTGTCGCCTAAATAGTTTCATCTCGCATTAGTGAGCTGTAGTGTCGTCTGCAGGTGGAACTTTTCTCCCCCTAAATGGTTCTTTAATGGGACGGTGTGGCGAGGTGCTGTGAGCTCTGTGGGGCGCTGCCACAGTCGATAAGGACGGTTGCTCAATCAATCCGTCATGGCCCAATACCTGCCTCGGCAGCTGATCCAAAATGCAACACACACACAGAGACACAGACAGAGAGAGAGAGGGAGCGCTCTTTATGTAGGCTACCACAGAGACGCACGCAAGTGCACGCCTGCTCTCTCTCGTACGCACGTACGTACGCGCACAAACACACACACACAGACACACACACACACACACACACACACACACACACACACACACACACACACACACACACACACACACACACACACACACACACACACACACACACACACACACACACACACACCCACACACACTAGTACGAACGCATTGTGCCATTTTAAATGAGAGGTGTCTGTTTTAGTGAACGTCTTGACGGTGATTGACCATCAAAGAATCATTTCAGTTCTTATTTTAAATTAAAATCATCTCAGAATAGATCAAGTGCACCAGCAATGGTGTAAAAAATCAATTCAGACATTTTATTTATTTATTTATGTAATGGCTGATACATTATGGCATATTTCCATAGGCGGATCTTTAAGAAGCCAGAGCAATATTGATGTGAAGTCACCCTTCCTCCCGTCAAACAAAGTGACAGCACTGCACTTCTTTTTCTCTCGCTCTCTCTCTTTATCTCTTTCACTCTCTCTTCCTCTTATATTCCCTAGTTCCTTCTCTTCCTCCATCTCTCTCCCTCTCTCTCCGCGGAGGTATCCCACGGCCTTAAGATTTGCCTCCGTACTCTCCCGCTCTCCCTCCTATTTCTAGTCCATTTTGGGGGGCCTTTTCTCCCCATCAAGCTTACGGCTTCCATTAAACACCTAGACGAGCTATAGATCCCAAGTCACTAATCTGGGCTCATTCTTTGCAGAGTGCCCCTTCTCCATCCTCCGTCTGTCTGTCTCCTGTGATTGCTCTCATGTCTCCTCACGTCTCGACGCTCAACACTCCTGTCAGGGGATGTGTGGCAGGATCCTTTGTCAGTTTACCCGCCCGTCAAGCCGTCAGAGTTTAAACATGTCAACTTACCTGTGAGACGCGCTACAGGCCTTTTGCTATTCCCCCCCCCCCACACACATCACGCTGTATTTATATGAAAAGGGAAAGATTATGTTTCCCAGTAGGGTATAATTATAGAGTGAATGAGATATGCTGTGTAATGTGTGTGTGGCTATAGCTTTTGTTTATTTATTTTTGTATTGGTCATATAATGGAAGTCTCTTTGACCCATTGTAAATGTGCAGGTATTAGCCTGGACAGGTGTTAGTGAGCTTTATGAATCTCCAATTTTGTCTGGGCTTGATGTGGCCAACTGGTAATACACTTGTTCCCCACTAACCGGTTCGCACTTAAAACATTCTCCTTTCAGGCTGCAAAGGCTTTGATTAACTCCTTCACTTTATTTAATGGCGCTAAGGCAGATTTTTTTTTTTTTGGGGGGGGGTTATGCATACTTTCTTTATGAACCCCCTAACCTAATGTAGCAGGCGTAAAAGAAAAGGAAACCCTAGTTAAACTGTGGAAAGGGGAGTTGTAGAAAATGTGAAAGGAGGGAAAAAGGATGAGGGAGGGAGATTAAAAAAAAATAAAAAAATGTATGTATGTATATATTTCACCTTTATTTAACCAGGTAGGCCAGTTGAGAACAAGTTCTCATTTACAACTGCGACCTGGCCAAGATAAAGCAAAGCAGTGCGACACAAACGACAACACAGAGTTACACATAAACAAACGTACAGTCAATAACACAACAGTTAAATCTATGTACAGTGTGTGCAAATGTAGAAGAGGAGTGAGGTTGGCAATAAATAGGCCATAGAGGCGAAATAATTACAATTAACATTAACACTGGAGTGATAGATGTGCAGATGATGATGTGCAAGTAGAGATACTGGGGTGCAAAAGAGCAAGAGGGTAAGTAATAATATGGGGATGAGGTAGTTGGGTGTGCTATTTACAGATTGGCTGTGTACAGGTACAGTGATCGGTAAGCTGCTCTGACAGCTGATGCTTAAAGTTAGAGATGGAGATATAAGACTCGAGCTTCAGTGATTTTTGCAATTCGTTCCATTCACTGGCAGCAGAGAACTGGAAGTAAAGGCGGCCAAAGGAAGTGTTGGCTTTGGGGATGACCAGTGAAATATACCTGCTGGAGCGCATGCTACGGGTGGGTGTTGCTGTGGTAACCAGTGAGCTGAGATAAGGCGGGGCCGCCCTGATGAAGACAGCTCGGCTGTCGAAACGTTGGACATTACATTTTTGCATCTGAGCTCCTAGAGTGTGCGGCTCTCCTTTATTTTTAAGTTTTCCACTCCGCTAGCCAGCACCTCGCCTAATAGGTCTGCGTTTATTTTTCTTCTATAAGGCGGGGCTTTACCTAGCAAAGACTTATAGATGACCTGGAGCCAGTGGGTTTGGCGACTAATATGTAGTGAAGGCCAGCCAACGAGAGCATACAGGTCACAGTGGTGGATAGTATATGGGGCTTTGGTGACAAAACGGATGGCACTGTGATAGACTACATCCAGTTTGCTGAGTAGAGTGTTGGAGGCTATTTTGTAAATGACATCGCCGAAGTTGAGGATCGGTAGGATATAGTCAGTTTTACGAGGGTATGTTTGGCAGCATGAGTGAAGGAGGCTTTGTTGCTAAATAGGAAGTCGATTCTAGATTCAATTTTGGATTGGAGATGCTTAATGTGAGTCTGGAAGGAGAGTTTACAGTCTAACCAGACACCTAGGTATTTGTAGTTGTCCACATATTCTAGGTCAGAACCGTCCAGAGTAGTGATGCTAGTCGGGCGGGAGGGTGCGTGCAGCAATCGGTTGACGAGTATGCACTTAGTTTTACTAGCATTTAAAAGCAGTTGGAGGCCACGGAAGGAGTGTTGTATGGCGTGGAAGCTCGTTTGGAGGTTTGTTAGCACAGTGTCCAAAGAAGGGCCAGATTTATACAGAATGGTGTCGTCTGCGTAGAGGTGGATCAGAGAATCACTAGCAGCAAGAGCGACATCATTGATATATACAGAGAAAAGAGTCGGCCCGAGAATTGAACCCTGTGGCACCCCCATAGAGACTGCCAGAGGTCTGGACAACAGGCCCTCCGATTTTACACACTGAACTCTATCTGAGAAGTAGTTGGTGAACCAGGCGAGGCAGTCTTTTGAGAAACCAAGGCTATTGAGTCTGCCGATAAGAATGCGGTGATTGACAGAGTCAAAAGCCTTGGCCAGGTCGATGAAGACGGCTGCACAGTACTGTCTTTTATCAATGGGGGGGATGACCGCGGCAGGTTTCCAATCCTTGGGGATCTCGGACGATACAAAAGTGAGCTTGAATAGCCTAGTAATAGGGGTTGCAACAATTTCGGCAGATAATTTTAGAAAGAGAGGGTCTAGATTGTCTAGCCCAGCTGATTTGTAGGGATTTAGATTTTGCAGCTCTTTCAGAACATCAGCTGTCTGGATTTGGGTGAAGGAGAAGCGGGGCGCGGGGGGGGGGCTTGGGAAGGTTGCTGCGGGGGGTGCTGAGATGTTGCCCGGTGTAGGGGTGGCCAGGTGGAAAGCATGACCAGCCATAGAAAAATGCTTATTGAAATTGGATTTATCGGTGGGGACAATGTTTCCTATCGTCAGTACAATGGGCAGCTGGGAGGAGGTGCTCTTATTCTCCATGGACTAGTGTCCCAAAACCTTTTGGAATTAGTGCTACAGGAAGCACATTTCTGTTAGGAAAGCTAAGGCTAGCTTTTTCAAACTGACTGAGTATATTGGTTCCTGACTTCCCTGAAAAGTTGCATATCGCGGGGGCTATTCAATGCTAATGCAGAACGCCACAGGATGTTTTTGTGCTGGTCAAGGGCAGTCAAGTCTGGGGTGAACCAAGGGCTATATCTGTTCTTAGTTCTACATTTTTTGAATGGGGCATGCTTATTTAAAATGGAGAGGAAAGCACTTTTGAAGAGCAACCAGGCATCCTATACTGACGGGATGAGGTCAATATCCTTCCAGGATACCCGGGCCAGATTGATTAGAAAGGCCAGCTCGCTGAAGTGTTTTAGGGAGCGTTTGACAGTGGTGAGGGGTGGTCGTTTGTTCGCGGACCCATAACGGACGCAGGCAATGAGGCAGTGATCGCTGAGATCCTGGTTGAAGACAGCAGAGGTGTATTTAGAGTGCAAGTTGGTCAGGATGATATCTAAGAGGGTGCCCATGGTTACGGATCTAGGGTTGTACCGGGTAGGTTCGTTGATAATTTGTGTGAGATTGAGGCCATCTAGCTTAGATTGTAGGACGGCCGGGGTGTTAAGCATGTCCCAGTTTAGGTCACCTAACAGTACGAACTCTGAAGATAGATGGGTGGTGATCAATTCACATATGGTTTCCAGGGCACAGCTGGGGGCTGAAGGGGGTCTATAGCAAGCGGCAACGGTGAGAGACTTGTTTCTGGAAAGGTGGATTTTTAAAAGTAGAAGCTCAAATTTTTGGGGGCACAGACCTGGATAGTATGACAACTCTGCAGGCTATCTCTGCAGTAGATTGCAACTCCGCCCCCTTTGGCAGTTCTATCTTGTCTGAAAATGTTATAGTTAGGGATGGAAATTTCGGGATTTTTGTTGGCCTTCCTAAGCCACGATTCAGATATGGCTAGGACATCCGGGTTGGCGGAGTGTGCTAAAGCAGTGAATAAAACAAACTTATAGAGGCTTCTAATGTTGACATGCATGAAACCAAGGCTTTTACGGTTACAGAAGTCAACAAATGAGAGCGCCTGGGGAATGGCAGTGATGCTGGGGGCTGCAGGGCCTGGGTTAACCTCTACAGAGGAGGAGTAGGACAAGGGTACGGCTAAAGGCTATAAGAACTGGTCGTCTAGTGCGTTCGGAACAGAGCGTAAAAGGAGCAGATTTCTGGGCACGGAAGAATAGATTCAAGGCATAATGTACAGACAAGGGTATGGTAGGATGTGAGTACAGTGGAGGTCAGCCTAGGCATTGAGTGACGATGAGAGAGGTTTTGTCTCTGGAGGCACCATTTAAGCCAGGTGAGGTCAGCGCGTGTGTGGGGGTTGGAACAAAAGGGCTAACTAAAGCATGTTGAGCAGGGCTGTAGGCTCTACAGTGAAATAAGACAATAATCACTAACCAAAACAGCAATAGACAAGGCATATTGACATTAGGGAGAGGCATGTGTAGCTGAGTGATCATAGGATCCAGTGAGTAGCTAGACAAGCTGGAGACACGGCGATTCAGACAGCTAGCAGGCCGGGTCTAGCAGATGGGCCTCTGGGGGATGTCGCAACGTCGCCTGTTGAAACCCCCTCAGATGTTTACGTCGGCTGACCAGTCGTGTTGGATCAAAGGGGCTCTGTGTCGGCAGCAACGGGTCCAGGCCAACTGGCAAAAGAGGTTCTGAAGCCCAGGAATTGTCTGATGAATCTCTTCAGCTAGCCGGGAGATGTGCCTAGCTCGAGGCTAGCTCCAGGCTAACTGGTGCTTGCTTCGGGACAGAGACGTTAGCCAGGAGTAGCCACCCGGATAGCAGCCAGCTAGCTGCGATGATCCGGTGTAAAGGTTGTGGTAGAGAATGTGGTAGAGAAATAGCAGTCCGATATGCCCTGGGTTGATATCGTGATGTGCAGACTGGCAGGAATTGACCGGGCTGAGGCTGGCTGATGTCCGAGTTAATGGTGATGACCGCTAGCAGTGGCTAACTGACTTCTAGCTAGTAGCTAGTTCGCTGGCTAGCTTCTGTTGGGGGTTCCGGTTCTGAAGTATAGAAAATAGCAGATCCATACCACATTGGGTGAGGCGGGTTGCAGGAGAGTATGTTCAGTCCGTAGATGGAAATTGAGATGAAACTTTAAAAAAATAATGTTTATACAAAATATATACTAAAGAAAATGATAAAAACACGGGACGGGACAAGACAAAACAAAACAGACGTCCGACTGCGCCGCCATCTTGGAACAGATGAAGAGAAGGTGGACGGGGGAGATGGAGGGGAGGTAGAGGTCCTCCATCTGTCTGTCTCCTGTTATTGCTGTCACGTCTCGACGCTCAACACTCCTGTCAGGGGATGTGTGGCAGGATCCTTTGTCAGTTTACCCGCCCGTCAAGCCGTCAGAGTTTAAACATGTCAACTCACCTTCCTATTTCCCCCCATCACACTGTATTTGTATGAAAAGGGAAAGATCATGTTTACCCAAGTAGGGTATAATTATGGAAACAGAGTGAATGAGATATGATGTATAATGTGTGTGTATGTCTGGCTATAACTTTAGTGTAGTGTATTGAATGGTTTATTTTGTATTGGCCATATTGCGGAAGTTTGTTTGACCCATTGTTTCTGTGCAGAGATATGCTCAAATCAGAAGATTATGGTAAGAATGAAAAGTAGAGAGAGGAATGCTCTCTCTCTCTCTCTCTCTTCCTCGCTCTCTGTCTCTCCCTCTCGCTCTCTCCTGGCACAGGGGCCTACTGTGAGGTTCTGGCTTCCTGTACAGAGGACCTCACAGTTCACCAGGGTTCATCTGAGTAATGGGGTGTGAAGAGGAGCTGAGGGGGAGATGGAGGGGGAAAGTAGGGTGTGGCAAGAGGGAGTTGGAGAGAAGGTGGAAGGGGGTAAAAGGAGGTAGAGAGGGGAGGTAGAGAGGTGTAAGAAGGGGATGGTGAGGTGGGAGGGCGAAAAGGAGGCGTTCCGTAGAGGTACCTGCCGCTAATGCTGGAGTCAGTGAGGGATGGCGGGCACTCCAGCAGTGACATTAAAACAGCAGGTGGACGGCATCGTTAGGACTGGCACACGAGGCAGGATGAGGCCCAGCGGCCCACTGTAGTAGCTCTGTCTCAGGCGGCTTCACCCCACCGAGAGAACTGATCCGTAGCTCCATAAGGAAACACAGACCCCTCTAGAGCTCACTCTCCTGGGCACACTGCGTAGTTTGGTGAGGGTTGAGCGACTCACACACCTGGCACCTCTCTCATTCTGCCTAATGACTCCATGGTCACCCTTACCATTTAGGAGAAAGACTTTAGTTTGACTCGAGTAACAACAACAAATATCCTCTCCGTTTTTATCGTGGTTCACCTTCCTGTACGTACCGTTGTCAAGGCCATCACACAGGTGACATTGATACTTATAATACAGTCAAATTACATGATTTCTGTTTCTGACACAGATGGCAGCAAAGTGCTATTCTTTTTTGATGAATAGGCCCATGGCCCATATTCATAAAGCATCTCAGAGTGCTGATCTAGGATCAGTTTGGCCTTTTATATACAGTAATAATGAATACGTTTATGGACACAGGACCTGATCCCAGATAAGCACTCCTACTATGAGACTCTTTATGAATACAGGCCTAGGTCTAACTCTACTAAGTAAAGCATGCCATGTGTGATGTGATAGACCGCTCTCTCTCTCTCTCGTTCACTTTCTTTCTCCGTATCCCAGAATGCTTTGTATGTTCTGCACAGGATGTAGCCATTTTGCGCCTCACTGATGCCAGAGGCTTCTCCTTAGATCTCCCAACATCCCTTCCGGAATTGTAGATTGAGATTCCCGACCCGAACCATCTAGGAATACTGTTAGGCAAATGAAGTTGTTTGGATCCCATATTGACATGTTATCTCTTCATCTGGTGATGGAGGCAGGAGGAGGGAAGAGAAAGAAGTGCAACTTGGGTAATTGAGCCGTGTCAACGCCGCTTATCGGTAAAGCTGCGGCGCGTCACGGAGCTAACGAGGTGTGGCGCGGTGATTAGTCTAAAGGGAGTGGAACGTGAAATTCCTCAATTTAAAAAAATATGTTTTTATTTTTTTTATTTTATCTCCCTTTAAATTAAGAGACTCCCTCGAGGCTAAAATAAGGCTTTAATAGTTCAATTCATCTGGGGAAATATTGATATGGATGAATGGCATGGTGGAATGTCCCCTTTGTTGCAATAATGACGAAGGCAACAGTCGTTTGAGTGAAGGACGCACCCTCAAAGCTGTCGGAGGTAGAGACTAACCTGAGAGCGGACCTATGGAGAACAGGGGATTAGCAACCCGTTTCAACAAATGCTTTTGCTCTTTTACCACTTAGCCTTGCCCTTCATTTGAACCTGCCATTTGTGTGGCGCGTATATATGCAAGCTGGTCTGTGACTTTCTATGCGTGTGTGTGCGCACACGCGTGTGTGTGTGTGTGTGTGTTCGTGTGTGTGTGCATGCGCGTTTGTGTCTGTCGGCTCACTTTAGCAGGCCATTGGCAGGTGCCTCCATCAGGCCTTGCCAGTCATGCCATCACTGTTTGCTGCCATGCTCAGAATAAGCCAGTGGAAGAAAAATAATCAGAGTGAGTGATGCAAATCTCACAACACGCCAGTTTGATTTGCAACCCTCGCTATCAAAGAATGCTAATTAAAATCATATTTTTGCATATGTCTTCATGTCTTTCATCCGCATATGCAAATCGCCCCCATTGCCTTTCAGCACTCTGTAATTAGGTTTATGAAGGACAGCTGTAATCCATAATTAACAGAAATGTTTGCAAGCTCTTCCCCCCCCCCCCCCCATGCGGCAGTGACTTAAACAACCTAGAAAAAGCTAGAAAATGCTAACTTAATTAGCGTGTTTGTTTATTTATAGGTAGTTGAAGCAGTCAGTCAGTCAGTGAGTGCTGTGCCACTGCCACTGCCTCCAGTCACCCAGAGTGTCTCCATCCCTTGTGTTTGATCTTGTCATTCTCCTTCGGTGGAGAGGAGGGAGGTTTAGTCACTCCCAGGCACCATTCTGGACGGATGGATGGATGGAGAGATGGAGCTAGAGAGGGGAAAAAAGAGGAGGGAGAGAATGATGAAAACAAAACAGCGGAGACTGTTTGAATATTTATATGGGGTGTTAGTTAGCATGGGCTGCCCTCGGGGGGGGGGGGGGGGGGTGATGATGGATGTGGCTCTGGGGCGATAGTAGGAAAGCAGAAGGACGTGTGTGTGTGTCCAGTAGTAAGGGGAAGATGCCATTGTGATATGAATGAACGGTGAAATGATTAGGCTATACGCTCTTTACAACAAAATCACCAATAAAGAGAGTGGAGGTCAGAGAGGCAGATGGAGAGAGACGTTTTGAGAGAACGAGAAACAAACAAGCCAGAGGGGGGGGGATAAATAGAGGAATGGAGAGAGAAACAGAAAGAGAGAGAGACAGCGAAGGAGAGAGAGTAACCGAAAGAGAGAGAGAGAGAGAGAGAGAGAGAGAGAAAGTCCAGGAGTCCACAGTGAAGACCGGTGTCTGCAGTAACACTCCAAACCACGCAGCTGCTGGCTCAACTGGTTCTTTCTTTCTTTCATTCTCTCTCTCTCTCTCTCTCTCTCCCTCTCTCTTTATTTCTTTCTTGTTCCTCATGTCATGTCGTCTTAGATGTGGTCGTTGTCTGTCAGCAAGAACACTGTAATAGGATGTGATTACTGGTGAATTCAATGGCCAGAGGATGAAACGCTAGAGAAACGGGTCTGATCCCTGACTAGTTAGGCCTGTCATCCCACCATTAGGGCTTCACAAACTGTTTAGGGAATGGAACAAACTCAGGGCTTTGAACATGGTCAGGACATTGTGGCGGAGTCTTGAAATGACGTCCCAAATATTTCCCCGCGTGTGATGTTGTGCGTTTCTGTCTGTGCGAGTGTGCGTCCGAGGGTGTATGAGTCCGTGTCACTGTAGATACACTCTCTACACACTCTCTTTGATGTTGAACCACTGTAATGACAGGATATCCAAGGTCGTGTTCAGTAGGCACTCAGCGGGAAGAAAACGGGGAAAACAGAGAATACTACCAGACCAATAAGAAAGCACATTTTCTTTTTCCGTTGCGAAGCGTTTGAAAACATTTTTTTACAGTGTGGCCTTGTGAACACGGTTTAAACCCTTTTCTTTAGTTAACCTGCTGTGTCCTAGTGGCTTTGTCCTCACTACAGTTGCAAAGTTTTCCCGAAATCCCAGTTGGACAATTCCCAGAATCAGGAAGGAATAAACAGGAAATATGGAATCCTCCAACCAGGATTTCTGGAAAGTTTTACAACCCTAATCCTGACTATTTATTTATTACAACCCTAATCCTGACTATTTATTGCAAAAAGTCATCTCTGTCTGCTCCCCGGTTAACCCTTTCATTGACTGTGGTAAAGAGGCGCTCTTTGTTAACCCTTTGCCACCTGTGTTCTCTCTCTGACCAGGTGGGCCTTTGTGATGAAGAAGCACCTGAGCACTCACCTGTTGGGGAAACATGGACTGGGCCAGCCCAAAGAGAGGTAGGACTGACTACTTTTGCCTCGCTTTGTCTCCCTCTGTATTTCTCTCTCGCTCTCCCTCCCTTGCTCTCTGTCTGTCCCTCCCCCCTTCGGCCCCTCTCTCTCTCTCCGGTATTCCTATCAAACCCTCTTGGTCAATCTGTTCCCCCCCTCCCTCTCTCTCCTCTCCTCCCTCTCTCTTCTCTCCCTCTCTATGTATGATTGGGAAGATGTGATGTCTCCATCTCTCTCCATGATGTTGCGTGTAAAACTTTCCCGGTGTGCCCCTGTCTGTCAGCGACGCGGCCCGGCTGTCAGTCCTCGTTGTGTGTGTGTGTGTGATGAAGACGAAGTTGCGAAGTCCCCGTGGCATGCGAGAATGAGACGTTAAACACCCCTCAACCTGTCAAACAGACCCGCTAAGAGAAACCAGACGTCTTCTTAAAAAAAAAAAAAATTAGGGCGACATCTGAAAACCGCCTTTCAAATTGATACTTTTGACAATATGTCGTATTAGATATGACAAGTAGCTTGAGATATTAGCAAAGTAGGCGCACCATATGCTGCCCTGTAAGTACACACTCATTATTGACTGGATTCAGACTGGCAGCTGCTCGTTGGGATTAGTTGGGAGAGAGAGTCTCACGTCCCTCAACTATTTCACTTGTCTGCTTAATTCTCGTAAACAGCACGTGACAAACTAAGGCGAAACTAAACTGTCCAGGGCAGAAATGTTTGTACCACATAGATGTTATATCAAGAGGAATTGCCACATATTTTTGTCCATTTGGCTTTTTTTGTTTTCGTACTTTGAGGATGCTGGTTGGTAATGTGAGTGAAATCACAGTGGGGCTGGTCCGTGTATTGTGTCTGACTGAAAGACCTCTGTGTCCTTGGCTCGGTATTAGAGGGCGACATTACAGCAAAGGTCGGCGAGAGCACGCCACGCCCGCAAACGCACATGCACAAACGCACGCGAACACACACCAGGTGCAAGCATGAACGGAGTGGCCTTGTGGAGCTTGGAGGTCTGTGTGTTACCTGACAGCATTTACCTCAGAGTGTGTCTCTACCAAAAGCATCTAGAGTCACACTGCTGCCCCATAAAACATACTGCAGTGCCATACAACACCATTACATCACACGCAAACATACACACACACAAACGTATGCACGTATGTGCACGTGAACGAGGCAAGTGCATGTATGCATACAGATATCGGCGTGGTACCATTATTTTCTCTTGCTTCTCTCTATTAAACACACACAGCGAGAGGCCATGAGGTTTGTTCTATTTAAACCTGTAAAACACGGTGTCATCATTTTCCTGACAGTTCTGGAGACAGAATTTATCTCATCATTAATTAACCATCATATTTCCAACACAGCAGTGCTTAATTAGCACAAGGTCATTGGGGAGGGCTTATTAAGTGGAACAAATTTGGGTGAGTGTAAGTGGAGAGAGAGAGAGAGAGAGAGAGAGACATGAAAAGGGGAAAATATGGAGAGCGTATGGTGACAGTGCTGGCTCAATGATTGATAACTGCACCAGTTTGAAAAGCCCAGACTTGAAGACTGGAGGGGTAGCTGGTGACGTGACTGGAGGAGGGGAGAGGGGACTGGAGAGGTAACTGGGGACCAGGAGAGAGGGAGGGAGGTAGGGGGAGGGACCGGGGGCTGGCGGGAGTGGGGGAGCCAATTGGAAACATATGCTGCCTGGCAGGCAGGGGGAGGCAGGGGAGAGATGGATTGCAGCAGGACAGTGTCAGAGAGGCTGTTTCATCACCATCTCCATGGCCCTATTCACCTGGTATTTTTAGAACACTGGGGAGATCTGTTAGTCAAAGGAAGAGAAGAGGAGGAGGGGTGGGAGGAGGAGGAGGGGAGAGACCTTACTAGCCGTAGTGCCCAGCTCCAGTTCGCTTAGTTTGTCTGGGCTCTGGAAAAACAGGTTATTTTGGGGGGGGCTGGGATGGGCAGGGGATCTAGAGGTAAGATGACACACTCCAGCCTCCATGACAGGTTCAGAGAGAGAGAGAGAGACAGAGAGAGAGAGAGAGACAGAGAGGGGTAGAGGAGTTCTGACCTGTTCTAAAATGACACATCTGGGTCCCGGTTTCATTCACCACTATTCTTCACTGTAAGGCACTGTGGGTAGTTTGGAGGTCTGCGTACTTCTGGCTGTGCATGTGTCTGTTTACGTGTGGATATACAGTCGGGTCTATAATTATTGCCACTCTTGATAAAGATGAGCAAAAAAGACTGAATAGATCATGCAAGATTAAAGATAAAGATTAAATAGATCATGCAAATACTGAGCTATAGGTAACTGCCAAAATAATGGAAACACTTGAGTAACTGAGGGATACAAAGTATATTGAAAGCAGGCACTTTACTAGGTGTGGGCCTTTGTAACATCCCATCATGCTCAGGGTCATGTATAAAAATGCCCAGTTGCCCATTATTTTGGTTACCATGACTAGAAGATGAGATCTCAGTGACTTCTGAAAGAGGGGTCTGAAAGGAGCATTGGGGGTTGAAAGTGTGCGTGTCTCGGTCGCCAGATCTCGACCCAATTGAACACATATGGTAGATTCTGGAGCGGCGCCTGAGACAGTTTTCAACCACCATCAACAAAACCCCAAATGGTGGAATTTCTGATGGAAGAATGGTGTCGCATCCCTCCAACAGAGGCAGGTACAACAACAACAAAAAAGCCTAAAAAAGAAAGGGGTCAAAATACCTGGCAGCCGTGTTTACTCCGCCACCCTCCCCTTGCGAGGATAATGGCACAGAACCTTTTTCTAGAACGCTTTATGAGATCAGAGACCACGTTGAGAGGGATCTTAGACCCTTCCTCCATACAGAATCTTTCCTGATCCTTGCTATCCTTCATCTGCTCTTCAATTCAAACTACAAAGTCCAGAGACTTTTTGAATTGTGTGGTCAATTAACCATTTCTTTGTGGAGTTGTCCTTTCGATAGTCATACAGTGAGCTCCAAAA
The DNA here is from genome assembly GCF_045679555.1 of Salvelinus alpinus. NCBI lineage: Eukaryota > Metazoa > Chordata > Actinopteri > Salmoniformes > Salmonidae > Salvelinus > Salvelinus alpinus. The sequence goes on from NC_092120.1 coordinate 19,606,788, forward strand.
GTATTGGAACAGTGACACATTGTTGTGGTTTTGGCTCTGTACTCCTGCACTTTGGATTTGAAATGATACAATGACTATGAGGTTAAAGTGCAGACTGTCAGCTTTAATTTGAGGGTATTTTCATCCATATCGGGTCCGTTTAGAAATTACAGCACTTTCTGTACATTGTCCCCCCATTTTAGTGGACCAAAAGTCGTATATGTCTGTTAAAGTAGTCCAAAGTTTAGTATTTGGTCTGATATTCCTAGAACGTAATGATGATCGAGCTTGTGACTACAAACGTGTTGGCACCATTTGCTGTTTGGTGTGCAGATCTGGAATATATCAAGTACATGTCACAGCGACACACGCCGCCCTGTATCTCTGGAGTACTTGAGGAAGACCAAGAGGTAGACCACCGACAGGTAATATATCAATTACATGAGATGGTTGCAGGTCCCTGAGGAGAGATTTAATAAGCTCTGAGCTATTTGTTAATATACTAAACCAAGGTTGGGTGTGTGGGGTTCTGTGCAATTGTCATTTTATACGTTATGCTAACTTTTGTGTAGCATTTGTGGCTCCAAACCAATACAAGATGTGTTTCATGTCCATATCATCATCAGGTGTCTAAAAGAATGTGTGTAGCTCGCTGAAGTGCGAAAAATGCTAATATCAGGTATAGTGACTTGCATTGATTTTGGCCCACAAATGCGACAACATTAGCGTTTGAAGACAGTGGCCAGGGATACAAAACCAAGGCATGGTTTGTTTTCTTACCTTCCCCATAGGCTGCTTACAGGGTAAGGAAACCAATAAGTCATTTTATAATTTGGGTGAACTATCCCTTCAATTTGACAAAGTGAAATGTGTGAGATAAATGAAAAAATAATACAATATATTCCTACAATTCAATAACTTGATGGAATTAGGCCTAGGTCTACGTGCGTGTCAAATCAAATTTCACTGGTCACGTACACATGTTTAGTAGATGTTATTGCGGGTGTAGAGAAATGCTTGTGTGTGTGTGTGTGTGTGTGTGTGTGTGTGTGTGTGTGTGTGTGTGTGTGTGTGTGTGTGTGTGTGTGTGTGTGTGTGTGTGTGTGTGTGTGTGTGTGTGTGTGTGTGTGTGTGTGTGTGTGTGTGTGTGTGTGTGTGTGTGTGTGTGTGTGTGTGTGTTGCTGGTTTGAAAGATGTAAATACACCTGAACCAACAATTTAATGAGGCAGACTTCTGCTGTTGTGATTGACGGCTGTGACCTCGCCTTCATTTAACGTCATTTTGAGCCATTTAAAAACAAAGTGTTCAAAGATGGCTGCCCTGTCTCAGGTATCCATGTTTTTTAGGCAATTGTAAAACTACCTCCCATTTTCACATTTATAATAATAAACTGTTTGAACTAATACACTCTTCACTCATTAAATGGGCGTGTTGACAGCCAAATGAGTCCAATTTATTTAACTGATAAAGTCGGTGAAACGGTTTTCAGAAGAACTATCAATGTGGGTCAATAACATTGTGAAACGAAAACCATTACTATTGCTGGGTATGGCCATTCATCTCCACGTACTGTATTTTGCCAATAGGGCCGTCCCTAAATCACAATTTTTTGATTTTAATCAGATTTGTCCTTTAGATACTAATATTCAACTAATCTGCAAATATGTTAAAAAAAAGAACACTATGACTGATCAAAACTCTTATGGCTTTGTCTTGTCCCTCTGCAGCAGACACATTTTGGGGGCTTTCTTGGCACTCTGGTATGTTGATAGACTTGCACCCGTGACCCGTGCTCCATGATAAAACGGGACAGTGGGGTAAGTTAAGCCAAAGGGGTACGTTGAGCCACCCTTGTTTCTAGGAAACCGTACACAAAATTCTTAGTTTTACCAAATATTTAGGAAGAGGTCATCATTTCATGGAGTCTGTGAAGGAAGAAACCACATGGAAAAAGTGGTAAGTAAGTTAGGTCCAAAAAACACATTTATTGTGTTAGAGGTTTCATGATGCTTGTATCTAAACCAAAGTAGATCATTGTAAGATTGTTCTATACATCAGTTGGGGGTCTCTATAAGCTTCAATATGAGGTCCTAAACTTAGCATGAAAGTGCATCCTTGTAGCTGTGTGGGCTAATAATAGACTAAATGTTTGCCCTGGGGTAAGTTGAGCCAAAGTCCATGGGGTAAATTGAAAAGTGATTTTGTTTCATTGTGTTTGGGAAATAACATAGACATGGTTTTAAATAGCGGTCATATTTCATTCAGTACAGAGATCTGTAGGCAGCTTATTTTACCCTGTCCCGTGGCTAAACATACAACGGGGTAAGTTGTGCCAATCGATTGTTTGGGACAAGCTTTGTTTTCAAAACTGTAATGTTAGACTGAATTCTGATTTATTACCAGGGCCTCTGGCACAACAGCCTGAAATATATGTCGATATATATATATTTCATATTGACGGAGTGATGCTGAGTGTAAAAAATGTCTCAACTTACCCCACTCTCCCCTACTCAAATCAGCTACATGTGAGTAGAATCAGAGTAAAACTGATCAAATCCTAACTATTCAAATCTTTGGGGTCAGCCCGAGTTGCCAAGCCAATATCACATACAATACACACAACGCCAAGGAGAGAGGGAACAAATAATGAATTAGCCGAGCTAACATGAGGTATTAATACTGCATGATGGTTCAACAAAGACATGTATGTGCGTGTGTCCACAACCGTACTCTACTGTAGTGCTGCTCAGGTACAAGCAGCTTGTCTGTGCCAGAGGCCGAGGGTGGCAGAGCGGGCATCTGGCTTGGCAGCACCAGGTTCTGGGCTCACAGCCGCTTCCCAGTGTGCCGTGCGGTGCGGCCATATTGCCCGGTCGCTGTGGACTGGGACGGGGCAGGCTGGACAGGGGCAGAGGGGGCGGAAGAGTCCTGCAGGGTACCAGCATGGTGGCAATGTGGACCACACAGTCCAAAGCCCTGCCATACTCACAGGGGTCCAATTACACTAGAGCGTGTGCGTGTGTGTGTGTGTGTGTGTTTACTCTGCGGAACGGTGCTGTAGAGAGAGAACGAGGTTAAGAGAGAAATATTGTGGCCCTTAATTATTTGGAATAAATCCGTCCTCTTAATAATGAATCCATCTCTCCCCTATCTCTCCCGTACCTTTCGGTATCAAGCTCTGAGTTGTTGTTACCACCTAAGACTAATGGTGTCATGGTTAGGCCTGCACTGCTTGCTGTACACAGACAATGGCCCGTCATATCAGAACAAGTATGATATGACAGTCACAGCAGGGCCATGTTCATTAGGCACCAAACGGAGGAAAGAAGACTGAAACGGGGAGGGACTACCTGGATTTGTCCAATACAAACGCTCATTTTTGTTTTTTCGTAGGAACACTTTTCTATAACGTTTTCCGTTGAGTGCCCTAATGAACACAACCCAATCATATCCTATATTACGGCCATAGAGGCTGAATGCACAATGCAAATATTTGTGCATTTTAAAAGGCTTTGAACTGCAGCAACAGTCACTGCCACTGTGGTAGTCAGAGTCTCCTGTGGCTGGTGTGTAGTAGAGAGACCTTAGTGGCCCATTGCTCACCTTTGTGTTGCTGTGTGTTTTGTTTGAACAGGCGCCAGTGGACACGGCCTCTGTTTACCCTACTCAATATTTCATGAGGGATGAATGGTCGGCGGCGAATGAGCGATCGCGTTAATATTGCTGTTGAAATTAAACGATAATTAGAAATGTGTTAGTCTAAAAGCCATTGCAGTCTATAAAAGTTTGATTGCTGGAAAATTAGGTGCATTAAGTTTTTATGGGTTGGCCTGTGCAATCGCTGGAGAATGGTTTTATGCACTTGTCATGGGCATATGGTGCAGGCTGGCGACGTGCGTGTTTGTGTGTGTGTGTGTATGTGTGTGTGTGTGTGCACGCAGTGGTGTAAAGTACTTTAGTAAAAATACTTTAAAGTACTACTTCAGTAGTTTTTTTGGGTATCTGTACTTTACTTTACTATTTATATTTTTTATTACTTTTACTTCACTACATTCCTGAAGGAAATAATATACTTTTTACTCCATACATTTTCCCTGACGCCCAAAAGTACTCGTTACATTTTGAATGCTTAGCAGGACAGGAAAACGGTCTAATACACACATTTAAAGAGAAAATCCATGGTCATCCCTACTGCCTCTGATCTTGCAGACTCACTAAACACAAATGCTTTGTTTGTAAATGATGTCTGAGTGTTCCCGTGGTTATCCGTAAATTTAAAAAACAAGAAAATCGTGCTGTCCGGTTTGCTTAATATAAGAAATTAGAAATTATTTACACTTTTACTTTTGATACTTAAGTATATTTTAGCAATTACATTTACATTGGATACTTAAGTACATTTAAAACCAAATATGTTTTTTACTTTTAATCAAGTAGTATTTTACTGAGTCATTTTCTATTAAGGTATCTTTACTTTTACTCAAGTATGACAATTGTGTACTTTTCCCACCACTGTGTACACGGCTGCGTTCTGAAAAGCTGAGGTTCTCATATGCAACAACTCTTCCAGTGATGTAATCATCCGAACATTGTTATCAGCCAGACAGACTAGTTGGCCTAACTACCAGCAGCAGTTTAGTCTAGGTCTAAACTTCAGTTAGTACCCAGTCACAACAGCATGTCTTTGTGGAATGAGACCGCTGGTCTGTATTCCTAAGGCGTCTCAGAGTAGGAGTGTGGATCTAGGATCAGTTTACCTTTTTAAATCCTAATTAATAAGACTACATGGACAGGGGGGACCTGATCCTAGATCAGCACTCATAATCTGAGAGACTTTATGAACATGGGTCTTGTTCCAATATCCACACTAGCACTCAGTTGTTCCAATATCCACACTAGCACTCAGTATGAAGCAATGTAGAGCGTTAGGCCAGTAACACAAAGGTCGCTGTTTCTATACCCCAAGCCCGCAAGGTGGAAAAATCTGCCATTCTGCCCTTGAGCAAGGCAGTTAACCCCCAACAACAACTGATCCCCGGGTGCCGATGACGTGGACATCAAACAAGGCATCCCCCCGCTCCTCTCTGATTCAGAGGCGTTAGGTTAAATACAGAAGACACATTTCGGTTGAATGCATTGAGTTGTACAACTGACTAGGGATCCCCCCTTCCCCCTAGTATAGACATTTGAACAGACCAGTAGACTAGCTACTCTCTGCCAGACCTCCCAATCCATCTCCCAAGCCTCTAACTTTCAGTCTAGGAATGATTTCATCAACTAGCATTGGAACACACGTGATGTTACTCAAACCATGAGAGAAGAGAATGTGCTCAGCTCAGCCTCCATCTAATTTATGACAAGAGAACGAGTGGTAGAACTAGCATTGTGTGGCTAATTGACGACAGGTCAGAGTTCCCTCACTGCGACTCCCTGCAACTCTATGTGGGCTACTTGTTTCTGCCTTTCTCAATTGAAACATCAGACTGTCACTGCAAGGAATGGATGTTTCCAGGCCTCATTAATGAACCAATGAATCAATGAATTAGCTAAGCAGCGATTCAATTAATGCGAGCTGGACGGAGGAGCAGGAGCCGTGGACATATCCCGGAGAAGGTGATTAGCGCCGAAACAGATACAGACACACACGAACCAGTCACGGCTGCCAATATCAGTTATTACAAGTTTCTCCAACTTTGGACCTTTTCCTCGTTTGTTAGCGCAGTCATGGATTTATCATCACTTTCTGATGTTATATTGATGTTAAGATGTTTGTTTTTGTTAATGCCAGTGTTGTGCCGACCCCCCCCCCCCCCCCCCCCCCGCCAGAATCCCCCCCATTCTAATTTCCTGAATTCTGTGGCTAGAGTCAAATACTTTCTGTTGCACACATCGGAGTCACATACTTTCTGTTGCACACATCGGAGTCAAATACTTTCTGTTGCACACATCGGAGTCACATACTTTCTGTTGCACACATCGGAGTCAAATACTTTCTGTTGCACACATCGGAGTCAAATACTTTCTGTTGCACACATCGGAGTCACATACTTTCTGTTGCACACATCGGAGTCACATACTTTCTGTTGCACACATCGGAGTCAAATACTTTCTGTTGCACACATCGGAGTCAAATACTTTCTGTTGCACACATCGGAGTCAAATACTTTCTGTTGCACACATCGGAGTCAAATACTTTCTGTTGCACACATCGGAGTCACATACTTTCTGTTGCACACATCGGAGTCACATACTTTCTGTTGCACACATCGGAGTCAAATACTTTCTGTTGCACACATCGGAGTCAAATACTTTCTGTTGCACACATCAGAGTCACATACTTTCTGTTGCACACATCGGAGTCAAATACTTTCTGTTGCACACATCGGAGTCACATACTTTCTGTTGCACACATCGGAGTCACATACTTTCTGTTGCACACATCGGAGTCAAATACTTTCTATAGAACAAACTTCAATTCAGGATAGGCAACGGAAATGAAATTAATAATTCATGTATGTGTGTTATATTAAACATAACATGTTGGCAAGCAATAAACATTTCAGAACAACTATGGCTGAATTATTATCCTTACACTTTCCAAAATACTAGTCGAATAAGACATGGGAGAGATGACGAATTTTGGCAAAGAGATGTATTTTTAGACTAATACAAATCAGTAGCAGATTTAGGTACGGGCGACAGGGGCAGCCGCCCAGGGTGGCATCTTGCCGGGGGCGACACGGGGCGCGGCGGGTGCTTAAGGGGGGGTTCGCCCAGGGCGCCATATTGAAACAAATAACCAAACCGAAAACTGCATACGAAAATGATTTCTGCTACTAAGAGCAGTGAAATGTAGGCTAAACTGACAACGGAGTGAAGAGCAGAAATCTCAACTAGCAAGCAGGTCGCAGCAATGAAGAACGCGAAGGGGGGGGGTTCTGGCAGGGGGAGATTTTCAGCACGACACCAGTCCGCCCACACGGGTACATATGAGCATGTGACACCTGTGTTCGAGCTGGTTAACCTTTAGAGACAGACAGTGGTTAAGATCTTTCACACAACGTTCATCATGCATGCATGACTCTTCACTTTACTGTACCGTGGGAGGATCGATTCAGCTCGGGGGGTCAGGTTTGCGTTGCCAGGCGTGCGTGCGTGCGTGCGTGCGTGCATGTGTGTATAGTGAGCTCAATACCGAGTGTGTGTAGGGTTGCGAGAGAGAGAGCATAATGTGTGGGTTGAGAAGGTCCAAGAATAGACATGTCATAATCAACTTTGCGGCTTACAGCTGGTGGTTTGTTCCGCCCGAGTATCAAGTCATCTCCCTAAGTTTTGTTTTTCCGAATCCCAAAACCCCCAGAGCCGAAATGGTTTCGAGAGAGAAAAAAGAACGAGAGGGTCTCCTTGATTATGTGACATCCTCCGGAAGGCCTCTGCAGTTGTTTCCTCCATTACTTAGGGATGGGGGGAGGGGGGGAGCCTTCTCACTATTGAGACTGTCACTCTCAATTTGGGCTAACGGTAAGCATGCACGGGCCTCCTGGATATTCTCCCCCACACCCACCCAGAGTCCCTTCCTCCCCGCTCTGGCCTCCCCGCCACCGATCGCCGTGGTGACAGTTTGATTACATCATCAATCGTGGCTGTTAACAGTGGTTTTCCTGAGCACCTGGGCAGGCAGGATCACAGCTGGCTCTGAGCTACCGCTGTCCCCCTGACCCAACACTCTGTGTGTGTGCGCACGCTAGTGCACCTTTTCTCTTTCTGTGTGCGTGTGTGTTTCTCATTCCCGTCGGCCAGGGGGATTTGAAGTGACCCGCATGGTGCACTGCAGGATTGTATTGAGCGAACGCATAACTGACTGTTTGCTGCTGTTTCAGCTCAGTACAAATCAGGAGTTATTAGACTTCGACAGTTATTTTCTCCTGATATTGACCTGCAGGTCAAGGTAGTAATCAATTCTATAATTGTATTACACTGGGTTTGAGAGAATGTTTATTTATTTTTTTTTGTTTGTGTATGTGTGTGTGTCTTTGTATTCATGTGTAAATGAGTGTAGAATTGTTATTGTGTGTGTGTCTCTGTGTGCCTGCCCAGAGTCTCGCTCATGACAGTGCATCGTTCACTGTCCCACAGATGCATAGAGATACTGTATGTGACAGCAGGCTGTTGCCCGATGCCGAACAACACACGCTCACAGATACTTAGAGCGATGCATTACGCACGCACGCACGCACTATAAATCCAGGTACTTCCTCCCTCTATTTTCTTTTGCTGTGAAGCCAAATCCCTCATCTTCTCGCTAAAGCGCTGTAAATTTATAATGGGACAAAGTGTACGTCTCGTTCCAATTCCTCAGCTATTACATGATTAAATAAATGTCCCGGGTCTTTTCACAAAGATTTTTTTTTATGGCGAGGTGGCCACTCCCCCTCACACACACCACTCCATGCACGGCACACACACACACTGCCTACCTCTCACAGATGCAGAGGGTGCTCGTAATTGCGTTTGGGAGTCGTGGGTGAGGAACTGAAGTTCTGAATTGACGTGTAGCATCAGTTACTCTGTCTCACTTAGCGTGTCGTCTCTGTCGTCACTGCTAGAACAGGGACAATATGATTAGCGGTTAGTGAACTAGCTCGTGCGTCACATGATGTAAAGTCTTTAGCTGTGAGCTCGATGCACTGAGTGGGCAAAACTGGTTGAAATAATCATGTATCATGACAACAAGAAAGCGGTTGAAATGCCACCGTCACATACAACTGGTTGAAATGACGTCGTTATAAAAGACTGGTTGAAAATACGTCATTACAACAAGAAACCGGTCAACATGATGTCATTATGAGGTCATTTCAACTAGGTATTTGCCCGTTGGGAAAATCTAGGGATTATGGTCCAGTATTCTATCATTATGAAAGGTCATTGATCATTCTCAGAGAAGTGGTTTTGGATGTATGAAAAGTAGCACAAGAAAAGTAGAATGATAATTATTGGTTATAGCTGATGCTGTTTTGTCTCTCTGTCTCTGTCTCTCTGTCTCTGTCTCTCTGTCTTTCTCTCTGTCTCTCTCTGTCTCTTTGTCTCTGTCTCTCTCGCTGTCTCTCTCTCTCTCTGTTTCGCTCAGTCTCTGTCTCTGTCTCTGTCTCTCTGTCTCTCTTTCTGTTGCTGTCTCTGTCTCTCTGTCTCTCTCTGTGTCTCTGTCTCTCTCTGTGTCTCTGTCTGTCTCTGTCTCACTGTCTCACTGTCTCTCTGTCTGTCTCTCTGTCTCTGTCTCTCTCTCTCTCTCTCTGTCTCTGTCTGTCTCTGTTTCTCTGTCGCTGTCGCTCTCTCTCTCTCTCTCTCTGTCTCTGTCCCTGTCTATGTCTCTCTCTGTCTCTCTCTGTCTCTGTCTCTCTGTCTCTCTCTCTCTGTCGCTATCTCTCTCTCTGTCTCTGTCTCTCTGTCTCTGTCACTGTGTCTCTGTCGCCCTCTCTCTGTCTCTCTGTCTCTCTGTCTCTGCGAAGAAAAAGGACCAACAAAAACAAGACGGAAAAAAGCAATTATCTCCCTATTCCTGGACTTTGCAGTTAACATGGCTAATTGTGGCCAGGCCTGGCCCCGGTAACGGTAACCGTTACAGCCACCGTACCACCACCACCTCACCCTCCCTCCTCAACAAGATTAATGAAACTTCCATTGCTTTTAATTAGCACAGCTGTGGTCATCAATTATAACCCCTTCTACCCCCCCCACTCCCCCCAAATACAAATATTGTTATATTTGGTGGAAATTCTTGATTTATATTATTGTGGTAGCCGGCGGAGTGAGATGAATGGGCCCGCATCATGGCCGTCGGCAGGGAGATGAAGAGGGGGAGGAGATGGGGGAGAGGAGGGAGGGTAATAAGATCAGTTGCAGGAGGAGAGTGTTGTATCGTGTGAGATGGAGGGAAAGTGAGAGCCGACTCTGATGCAGCGGAGTACATACACTGAGTGGACAAAACATTAGGAACACCTGCTCTTTCCATTTATTTATTTTATTTAACTAGGCAAGTCAGTTAAGAACAAATTTTTATTTACAATGACGGCCAACCAAAAGGCAAAAGGCCTCCTGCGGGGACGGGGCCTGGGATTAAAAATACAAAAATATAAAAATATAGAACAAAACACACTTCACGACAAAAGAGACAACACAACACTACATAAAGAGAGACCCAAGACGACAGCACAAAACAGCACAAAACAGGGTACAAACATTGCTGGGCACAGACAACAGCACAAAGGGCAAGAAGGTAGAGACAACAATACATCCCGCAAAGCAGCCACAACTGTCAGTGAGAGTGTCCACGACACAGACTGACCAAGTGAATCCAGGTGAAAGCTATGATCCTTTATTGATGTCACTTGTCACTTGTTAAATCCACTTCAATCAGTGTAGATGAAGGGGAGGAGACGGGTTAAAACATTCGCAGAGTACGACCCTGCCTCACACAGGAAGCGGCGCAGGTCCTAATCCAGGCACTTGTCATCTCCCGTCTGGATTACTGCAACTCGCTGTTGGCTGGGCTCCCTGCCTGTGCCATTAAACCCCTACAACTCATCCAGAACGCTGCAGCCCGTCTGGTGTTCAACCTTCCCAAGTTCTCTCACGTCACCCCGCTCCTCCGCTCTCTCCACTGGCTTCCAGTTGAAGCTCGCATCCGCTACAAGACCATGGTGCTTGCCTACGGAGCTGTGAGGGGAACGGCACCTCCGTACCTTCAGGCTCTGATCAGGCCCTACACCCAAACAAGGGCACTGCGTTCATCCACCTCTGGCCTGCTCGCCTCCCTACCTCTGAGGAAGTACAGTTCCCGCTCAGCCCAGTCAAAACTGTTCGCTGCTCTGGCACCCCAATGGTGGAACAAACTCCCTCACGACGCCAGGTCAGCGGAGTCAATCACCACCTTTCGGAGACACCTGAAACCCCACCTCTTTAAGGAATACCTAGGATAGGATAAAGTAATCCTTCTAACCCCCCCCCCCTTAAAAGAGTTAGATGCACTATTGTAAAGTGGTTGTTCCACTGGATATCATAAGGTGAATGCACCAATTTGTAAGTCGCTCTGGATAAGAGCGTCGGCTAAATGACTTAAATGTAATGTAAATGTAAATACGGATTTTTATAGCCTTCACACTTGAGACATGGATTGTGTGTGTGCCATTCAGAGGGTGAATGGGCAAGACAAAATATTTAAGTGCCTTTGAACGGGGTATAGTAGTTGGTGCCAGGTGCACTGGTCTGAGTGTGTCAAGAACTGCAACGCTGCTGGGTTTTTCACAATCAACAGTTTCCTGTGTGTATCTAGAATGGTCAGCAGCCTAAGGACATCCAGACAACTTGACACAACTGTGAGAAGCATTGGAGTCAACATGGGCCAGCATCCCTGTGGAACGCTTTCAACACCATGTAGAGTCCATGCCACAACGAATTGAAGCTGTGCTGAGGCCAAAAGCGGGTGCAGCTCAATATTAGGAAGGTGTTCCTAATGTTTGTCCCCTCAGCGTCGAAGTGTCTATGTGCTTCGTCAGTGTCTTTCATCAAGAGAGAGTGGCTTGAGTGTACACTACTTTTGAGTGTCGGCTGTAATACAAACGATTTGTTTAAATCATTTGCCCAAATCATCAACTACGATGCCAACTCAAATCGTCAGTAGCGTAAGCCAAAGATCCACCGCAAATAAAGCAACACATTTGGATCTTATCTAAGCCCTCATTGGGCTAGTTAGCTGAATGATTGATTGACGTATCCGGACTTCCTTATCTGCTCAGCATCAACTTTTGCGTTCCCCATCTCTCTGTACAGTGTGCTGTACATTCTCCTCAGTCCTATCCATCCCTTGCCAGTTCAGTAAAACCCTAAATACAGTCCCTTACCCCGGGAACGACTGAAGCTGGGGCTCCCAGGCTTTCTGTCTCTCCGGCTGCGTCCCCGAAAACCTCACCCCGTTCCTATAGCACTACTTTTGACCAGAGCTGTGTGGGCCCTGGTCAAAAGTAGTGCACTAATGTGGGGAAAGGGTGCCGTTTGGGACACAAGCCTTTGTCTCTGTGCTGTGCTGCCCTGGTGTGTGGCGTTTAG